>NC_041215.1:6270876-6321468 GCF_002837175.3 Physeter macrocephalus | reverse complement strand
TGTCCCCCGCATCGGCAGGCGGACTCTCAACCACTGCGCCACCAGGGAAGCCCATGAGAGAAGTTTTCTAATACCCATAATGTTGCAGATATCCATTTACTCATTCATTCATTCATTCATCCACAGATTCAAAAAATATTTGTTTAGCTCTGATAATGTGGACCAGGCAGTGTTCTAGGCACTGGGGAGGCGACACTGAGCAAAGTAGACAGAGCTTTTGCTCATGGAACTTACATTCTAGGCTGGGAAGACAGATCAGCAACAAGAAAAGAATTAAAGATGTGTCAGGTGTGCAATATGTCAGGTGATGATAAACACACTAAAAAGCAGAAATCAAAGGTGAGTAGATAAAGTATGTTGTGGCTGGGGAAGGCTGGTATCATAGATGGGGGATCGGGGGAGACTTCTTTAAGGAGGTGACATGTGAGTAGATTCTTGCATGAAATGAGGATGTGAGTCTGGTGCAAGAATGTTCCAGACGGGGTACAGCAAAAGCAAAATCTTGAGATGGGAGAAGACATCATAGGTTTGAAGAACAGAAAGGCTGATGTGGGTGAGAGCCAGGGGTTGAGCAGGTAGAGCAGGGGAGAGGAGGAGGAGGAAGAGACCAGCGCGCATGACCGGGGACTAGACCAGAGATCAATCAGCAAACTATAGCCTGTGGGCAAATACAGCCTGAGGGCTGAGTTTTTAAATAAAGTTTTACTGACACACAGCCACCGCTGTTCATTTACTCTTGTCTGTGGCAGCGTTCACACTGCAATGGGACGTAAGTAGCTGTCACAGAGACCTTATGGCTTGCAAAGCCTAAAATATGTACTATCAAGCCCTTCACAGACAACATTTTCTGTCTCCAGCTTTAGACTGTCATTTCACCTTATTTTCAAAGGTGTTGTGTTGCTATGCCATCATAACATCTCATAAAACAGAATATAGCTGGTTCTTTTTTCTTACACAATTGAGCATCTCTGTATTCTAAATGACCTACATTTGAACCTATTTCTAGCACATTATGCTTTCCATTTGATCTACCCTCCTTTCTCTCTGCTTATCTTTTTCTGGATTATTCCATTTCTTTGTATCAATGCATTTTTCCCTCACTTTTGGTTTGTTGATTAAAGAGACACAAATAAAACTGTACGGCTGAGAAATGTCTTGATTAGGTTTTGAATCTGAAATTTTATTTTCCACTAAGACAAAGCAAAATAATTGAATGGTTGAGAAAAGCAGCAACATTGAACTCCCGATCTGAGAACTGGCCTTGCAAACTAAGGAATCCATGGAAAGCAAAAAAAAAAAAAAGGAGAACAATCCAAAATTAACTAAGAATATAATAACTGAAGGCTTTGTTGTCTACTATAATATCTGGAATTGGTATCAGTTAGAAATGATAACCTCCATATTTTTTCCAATTTTTTAAATTATGTATTCTGGTAAAAGACACAGACATAAAATTAACCATCTTAATCATTTTTAAGTGGCCAGCTCAGTGGCCTGAAATACATGCACAATGTGTCACCATCACCATCATCCATCCCCACAACTCTTCATCTTGTAAAATTGCAACTCTGTCCCCATTAAACAAACAACTCCCCACTCCCCTCCCCCCAGCCCTTGGCAACCACATTGTCCTTTCTGAGTATTGACATTCTGAAGATTTCTTTTTCCTCTTCGAATCAAATGTAAATAAGATCTATATATTGTAATGGTTTGACTTTGCAAACTTTTTTTTCTGAGTCATGTGATACATTTCAGCAAAAAAAAAGTTTTCCCCTTGATGTGTTGTTACTGTGCTGATTAGTTTTTCTATATGGTTCTTACTGCTTCAAGCCTGAGCTAAATGTCCTCACAAGATGTTTGCTTGCATTGGGTTGTCTGTAGGTTTCATCTCCCTGAATCCATCTCTGGGAACTTCTGGCCCCTTCCATGCTGGATGGGTGCCCCCTGTGCCTGGCGCACAGCTTGCCTCCTGCCATCTCCCTTCTCCCCTCCCTGAGGATTTCCTCCTCGTCCTCCTTTTTTCTGCACCCTGTCTTCCCCTGTCTGGGCTTGCCACCTCCTTTTTTGAAACAGCACACTCTCAAGCTGCTTCCTGAGAACAGGTGCATGGGTGTGCTGAGACCCTGCATTTCTGAAAATATTCTTAATCTCTATTCACACTCAATTAGCAATTTGGCCGGCTCTAGAATTCTCTGCCCGAATTTATTTTTCTTCGGAATTTTGAAGGTATTCCCTGTTGTTTACCAGTTTGCAGTTGAACAATCCGCAGCAATAGGTATGCCTGATCTTTTGGATGTGACAATTTCCTTGCTGGAAGCTTGAGAGATATTTTTCCCCCCGAAGTTCTGAAATTTCACAATTAGGTGCTTTGGCATTGGTCTATTTTTATCCACTGTGTAGGGCCCTGGGTGGTGGGTTCTCTCCACCTGGACTCTCCTATCTGCCTGAGAAATTTTCTTGAATTATCCCGATGAAGATTTTTTCCCTTCTATTCTCTCTCCCTCGTTTTTTTTTTTTTTCTTCTTCCTGAAGTTCTTATTGTTTGAATTGTTCTTATTGAATAAGAATTGTTTGGGTTTCCTGATCCTCTTAAAAAATCTTCTACTTCTTTGTTCTAATACTTATTTTGGGGGGGTGGGAGGCAGATTTCCTCAACTCTTATCTTCTAAACCTGCTATTGAGTTTTTAAATTCTACTCTTTCCAAGATTTTTTTTTTGTTCTCTGTTTCTTTTTATAGTATCCGATTTCCATATCTTTCCATGTGTTTCTGAGGATATTAATGGTAGCAAACAGCATGGAGATCTTCATCAGTAAGGGCATCCAGATACTTGGAAAACAAAATACCTACTGTGGGTGAAGAGGCAGGCCAGTGAGGAGAAGGGAGCCTGTTGGGAGGGAGGGATGAGAAAGAAAGAAGGGAGAAAGATGCAGTTGCTAGGAGCGATGGATTTTGGAGACAGTGGTGGGTAAAGAGATTTTAAAGGAAATCTTGCTTGGTTTTGTGACATGCAATTTCCCCTTTGCATGCTCGCGAAGAGATCTTGGAATACAGACTTGCCTCACTTTTCAAGGCTTTCATAACTGTACTTGTATTTCTTTCGGATGCAACTCAAAGTCGAGGCTGCCTTTAGGGCAACACATTTTTATTTGGATTGCACTGGATTCCCTGGGGGATCTGATTTCACCAGGGACCTCAGCTGGGAAGTTACTCTTCTCCATAGAGGGGGTGGATTACAACCATCCTTGTCAGACTCCCAGCAGTTTTCTAAATTGCACAGAGAACTATATGTCCGGGCAAGTAGAGTTGCCATTTCTAGACCATCACTAACTAGCAAAGGGCATTTTTCAGAGAGCCTTGGACGAAGCAGAGCTCTCTAGGAAGGGACTCAATGTGGTTGTACTTAGACGACTTCTGAGCATGGACAGTAACAGGGGAAACTGAGGGACACAACAGGACAAAGCAGCACCTCAGAATAGATGGGTTATTTATATGCAGACAGAGATTTGCAGCAAACCCAGAAATCCCAGAAGAGTACAAGACACACATTGGACCTCAACAGATCTGAACACAAACAGTCTCCTCGCCTCATCTGCCTATACGATTTCACCAACTGCTTAGTAAGAAGAAAATGGAAACTAATATCAGAATTCGGTTGTGAAGGATTAGTAGTTACTATTTATGATAGATGGGAATCCAAGCATGACCTCTTTCTTAGAAAGCTTGAACAGATGGCTGGCTGCTGGTCGAGAAAGAAATCAGGAATTTTGAATCCTGGGTCACTTGCTTACGTTGGGTACATGCTATACTCTTTCCACTCAGTGCAGAGTATGGACGTGGTGCTTCTCACTAGTCTGTTGCCTTCATGAGATCTCCTGCCACAGAGCTCACTGACAAAAAGTATGTATAGTATGGTCCTTTTTTTGAAACTTTTTTTCTGTATATACCCAAGTATTTTTGGATAGAAAAAAGTGAAGAAGGTATAACATAGAAATATGCACAGTATTATTTGGATCAGCAAGGCTATGCATGGCTTAAAATTTTTCTTTTAGGGCTTCACTGGTGGCGCAGTGGTTGAGAGTCCGCCTGCCGATGCAGGAGACATGGGTTCGTGCCCCGGTCTGGGAAGATCCCACATGCCGCGGAGCGGCTGGGCCCGTGAGCCATGGCCGCTGAGCCTGCGCGTCCGGAGCCTGTGCTCCGCAACGGGAGAGGCCACAACAGAGAGAGGCCCGCGCACCGCAAAAAAAAAAAAAAAAAAAAATTTCTTTTAGCATGTCTATATTTAAAAAATAATTAATGTGAAGGTGATTACTTTTATAATAAGATTAAAAGTTAATATTTCAATAATGATAATAATAATGGCTGGGTCACACCAGCTGACATTTGGCGGATGCTCGTCCTGTGCCAGGCACCCTGCCGGGAATCTCACAGGCATCATCCCATTTCTTTCTCACGGTATCCAATGAAGTAGAGGCTCTCCTTACACTCTTCCTGCAGAGGAGGAAACCCTGAATGGAAAGTCACCTGCCTAGGCTCATGCAGCTGGTGAGAGGCAGAATTGGGCTTTCTGACTCCAAATCTCATGTTTTGTTATTTTTTTGTTTACTCTTGTCCTCCTGAAATGTTTCCTAAGGAAATGCCATGCAATGAAAGATGGGCAATGCAACTTTCTTTTTTCAATGCAACTTTTTTCCCCCCAAAGATGTTGCATTTTCTGAAATGACAATTTTATAAGCAATATGTCTGCACATGGCACAGTGTGGAAGGAAATCGCATGTGTAAAATGATCCTTTTAGGCTGGACCGGTTATACAGCCTATATTTTATTTCCTTTGGATTCCCACTGTATCCTTTGTGGTGACAGATGTTTTAGTCCTAGAATAAGAAATGCAATTTAAAAAACGATGTCTCTGAAAAGCCAGTGTTTTCTTGGCATATCAGCAAAGTGCAAAATCCCTAGCATTTTAAAACAAAATATGACAGACACTGTCCTGGCAGCCTTTGGAGCCCAGAGCCATAATCTCAGATTTTTTGAAAAGTAAGCCAGGAAAAATGCTATTCAGACCTTTGGATCTCTGATGAGAGTATCTTTCCTGTATCCCCAGGAAAATGTGTGTTGTTATCATGGCTCTCCAGAGCCTAAAAGGTCATGCCTTCCCCATGTCTGCAGCAGGCTAAGCCCAACTTTGCTGGGCAATTGCCACAGTGTCTTCATTTCTGCCTGGGCCACGATCACTTCTGAGCCTCAAGTATAGAACTTAGAAAAATGAAGCTGGCCTTTTTTAGGAACCATTTTCTCAGACCATTTAAGTTATTTCTCTGGGGGGTTATTTAGGTCTTTCTGACCAGGTCATAGTTCAACCAAGAAAGTGATGCACATGAACTTCAGAAGAATATGTCTGTTCAACTGTCAGGAGACCTGAGAAGTTGTGTCACATCTCTCCACCCTTAATGTCCTCATAGCTTATCATCCATTCCCTTTATCAATCCATTCTCTACATGCCCCAGAGTGAATTTTCTAGGAAACAAAACCCCTCATCAGATTGATCTTGTGTTTTACATCATTCAATGACTTCCAGTTCTTCAAGGATGAAGTCCAGCCCTGTCAGCACGGCATTCAAGGCTCTTCTGTGCCAGACATTTTTGCCAGTCTCACTGGTGGCAAATGCCCCTCCCCACTCACCTGCATTCTGTCCATTGAAAACAACTTGCCTTCTCTTATTTATGCCACACACCCTGAAGCTCTGTGTTTGTTCATGTTGTTCCTGGTGCCTGGAATGCTTGCCTGACTCCTCATCCACCCAGAAAACTCACCAGGATTCTATTAAATTGAGCTCAAACACAACTACCTCTAGGAAGCTTTTCCTCCAACTCCCTCTTTCCCTCCACTTCTCCATTTCACCTCTTCCACTGAATTACCTCCTCCTGTCCTCTGCACCCCACTTTACCCTGTCCACCCTTCTGGTGCAGCCCTCGGCTTGCTGTTTTGTGATTATGACAGAACAGTTATTAACAGCATGGATTTTGAAGTCAGATGGACCCGGGTTAGGATTCCCCAGGTGGACCCAGATTCCCGTCTGTTGGCTGTGTGGCTTTGGATAGGTTATTATTGCACCTCTCTCAGAATTAGTTCCCTCTCTATGAATTGGGGCATAGTAGAACCTCCTTGCAAGGTTGTAAAGATTAAATGAGATCATGCATGCAAAGTACCGACATGGCACCTGGAATACAGAAGCTCTCAACTAGTGGCAGCTGCTGTCATTTCTGTCATTGATTGCCTCTGTGTTTGTGATCACGTGATCCTTAAGAGTGGAATCGTGCCCGGTTCGTATCTATAACATAAATGCTCGGCACAGGGCCTGGCTCAGAAAACGTTCTGGATTGTGGAATGCAAAGCCCTGGTGGAGGGTTGCCATCTCTGTTTGAATAATGGAGATTAATATTCCAATCACAATGTGCATGGGTATGGGTGTCTAGGACCATGTTAAGTGCCAGAGCTTGACCTCAGATCCCACCAGGAGCCCATATTTGCAATGCTAACTCCATTTCCCCACCACTCCTGTAGGCTCTTTGCAAATTTTATGCCTTGAAGACTAGAGACTAACACTTGTGTTTGAGCCCAAATTCACATCTTTACTTTCAAATGCTCCTTGATTCATCTAGTTTCTAAAAGTGGTCCTTATTCTCCCAGAATTCCCGCATATTCAGGAAATTGGGCAGAAGCCAAAACATGGGCAGGAAAAGCAAAATTATTTCCTGGTATAGCTGAAGGCTTCTGTAAAGAGCATGGTTTGGGAACCTTTGGAGAGAATCTCTTCCTGGGGTCACAGAGCCTGGACAGGAAGGCTGGTTCTGGGTGGCCCAGCTCTGCCTTCACTGCCTGTGAGGTTCCAGTTAAGTCACCTGTAACCTCTTGAGCCTGATTCTGTGAAGTGTGCGTGGAACTTTGTCTCCCCAGGGCCCAGAGGGTTGTTTGGCACAGAGCAGGTGCTCAATTAATGAAAAATGATTGAAGGTAATGTTTGATAGGACTATCCTGATGAGGACTCAGTGGGAGCCCAGTTCCCCCCATGGCTGCTCAGGTGAGATGGTGGGACCTGCCTGATTGCAATACCTGTGGCAGGGGGTGGGGGAGTCTCTTTGCAGAGAACTGACCCCAAGGGAGGAAGGTACTAGTGGTGGCTGAGGTGGTTGCTAAGTAACCAAGTCTTAGTCATTAGAGGGAAGTGAGGCTCTTACGTAGCCTGTGCAGCGACGTACCTGCTACTCCATATGCCCCCGGACCAGCTGCCTGGGTGTACGACTGGACTCTAGCAAGAGCTTGTATGCACTGTAGTGAAAAAAGGAAGGAGCGCTTTCACAGTTGTCAGTGTAACGTCTTGGGGTCCAAGCAGTTCTGGGTGGGGTCCCTTTCTCAGCCAAAGAGAGAGAGCCGTTCTTCTGTCCCACTTTGCCATGCACTCCCATGGCCCTTGACCCAGAGTGAATTTGGGGCATCTCTAGTGGGCAGCAGACTGCTCTGGTCAGTGAGGAGAGGCCCTGCCCCCCAGAGCAGAGCTGCGGTGACAGAGCCAGCAGCTGTGTCTCACACAGTGCCTGGCGCTCCTGCTGCAGTCACTCTGGGGAGCTGCTTTCCCAAAGAAGCAGCCAGAGGCAGGAAAATGGTACCTAGAGGGCAAGCCGAGAGATGTAGCAGCCCCAGTGGAAACCTCTGGGTCCAACGAACAGTCTTTAGGGCTGGTACGTGCTGGCAAACCAGGGAAGACCACAGGGCAGGGGGTGGGGGGTTTCTGTGTTCAGTAGAGTGGCGAAGAGACTGGTGGTGGTGCCAGTGGAGACATGAACTTAAGACTTAAGAGGATATTTCTGCAGGGTGAACCGGGGAGCCTGGTGGAAGAGCAGAGAGACTGCAGGGTTGGCAGGAATGGGGATGGAAAGTGAACACACAGGAGGATTGTCTGGGGCCTTCTGGAACTACCTGGGGTGGGGACTTTGCTGGAGGCTGCTTGTCACGTGCCAGCCGTGGTGGCCATGAGCCAGGGCAGTTGGAGCCATTACTGTCCTCACTGACTACAGTTACACTCACAGATGAGAAGAGGTAAAGGAAATCTGCGTGACAAATTTGGGCACTTGCAAGCATAAGGTATAGTTGGCAATAATTAAAAAAAAAAAAAAAAACTGGGAAAAGATTTACCCTACACAATATCTAGCGTGTCCTCTTGCATTTAAACGTGACGAATCTCAGAAGAGCTTCCCTCAGAATAAGAGTTGAGCTTCAAAACATATTCAAAAACATCTTCAATTTCCCTCATAATTAATTATGATTATAATTGTTCTCTCCCTGTCGTCATGCCCTACCAACTATGAGATGATGAGATTAGATTACAATTTGCATATATTAGACTTGAAATAAGACTTTCTTCCACTGTGTCAGCCTTCCTTGCAGGTTTAGCAATAGGAGATTCCCTCCTCCCTAGACCCTGACCTTCTGAGCCAGCTGGGCGGGTCGGCACGGGGTGGAGGAATGGCTAGAGTCACAGACCAGGTGTCTTCAGCTGGGTTTCGGAAGTTCGGTGTTCAGGAGGGATGACATCAGGGGAGATGGGAAGGAGTTTAGACAGAAGAATCAGCATGGGCAGAGCAGGGTGGCTTGTGGAATGGCTCAAGCTTGCAGAATGGTGTATAGAGGTTCCTCCAGTAGAGAGCTGTACCGGCTGGGAATGAACAGAGAGGGATGTGGCTGCAGGAGATGAGAACTGCAAGGTGGGTTGGGACCCCGTTGTGAAGGCGCCGGGACAACCTGCACCCATTTCAACCTGCTCTACTCTGCCTCTTGTCTGCTTCGATGTACTGTTTAACCTTTGACTGTCCTTGGATCCCTTCTGTTTGCTGCTGCAACCTCAGCACCCGATGCCTCTTCCTCCAACATTTAGCTCTGCTCCTTTTCTTGTCTCCACTCTAAGCTCAACCTGCAAGCTTCCTAGCCGGCAGTTAGGGGAGCAGTTTGATTATCTGGTGAAGTTAGTCCCTGTGGGTGGCAGCGGGGGAGACAGCGCTGTTGTTGGGTCAATCACAGGGTGGGAGTCGACACTGGATGCCTGTTCTGGGGTCACGTAGGTCATTCAGCCTCTCAGAGCCCCATCTGCTCAAAGTGGGGCTGCTGGTGTCCACTCACAGGGCTCCCTGGAGGTGATGGGCATCCTTCACAAACTCACCCAATGCCTGTGGACAGAAAATTGGTAGATGGGAGAAACAGCCATGCAGCTTTTGCTGAAACTAGCTTGGCCGACAGAAAACTACCATGCAGTGGGGACAAATCCAACAAAATGTTACTCTTCCGCCAGCTGCTGCATTTGTATCCGCGGCTTGAGAGGTGGGGCGTAATTGGCTCCTAGGAGAGCTGACCTTTGGTTGGGAAGATGTCTTCGTGGGCTTTTGCCATGTGCAGGTGAGAATAGGCTACTCTGGAGATGAAGAAGCAGTTGTGGATGTTAACTGGCTCTGGGAGCAGTTGAGAGGCTAGTGGCTTATGATAAGGGGAGAACAGGCGAGAGAGGGCTTGGTTCTGAGTGGGAGGGGACGCTGGGAAGTGACAGCAAGCTGGACCACAGAGAGACATGGCTGTGCACTTGAACTTCTAGACTTCAGAGCCCTGGTTTATAATATTAAGGGCCAATGTTTATTTTCTGGGAAAAATAGTGTCCTTGTAAATCCACAGACTATCTGGAAAGATACATAAGGAACTAAAAGCAGTGAGTGGTCCCTTTTCGGGTAGGAAATTGGAGTGTGAGGAAGCATCACTTTAACTATATACCATTTTGTGTAAGTGTGCTAATAAAGTAATTTCAAATATCAGTTCTCTTGTTTTGCATTGGAATTTGCCTCTAATAGCCTCAAGTCTGGAGTAAACACCAAAGGAACCAGCAGCCCTCTCTTGATGCTGCCTCCAGCACGCGATGGGAGGGTCTGGCTTCTCCACACCTGGGAGAAGGGGCCACCCTACATCTGGAGCAGAGGGGAGATATAGGGGGTACACTAATGGGCGAGAATGAGTGACAGTCGTGGCCAGGGAACCTTCGGATATGTTTAGAAGGAGGCTGGCTTTCCTGTGGTCCAAGAGGATGGGAACTTGGGTTACTTTGCCTGGCAGTTATGTTATGGAAAGGGTGACCCCAGAAGGCTGGGAGGATGTGGAGCTCTCAGAGTAAAGCAGGAGGCTATGTGAGAGAAGGACAAAGAAGAAAAGCTGAACATACTTCCCTGGAGCTAGTCTTCTCTTATTTAATCTTGGATAATCCTCACTTCCACACTACGGCGTGACTATTCCTATTCCTATCTTACTGATTAAGAAACAGAAGCTTAGAAGTAAAGTAATGTGCTCGAGGTTGAGAGATCCGTCTAACTCCAAGTTCAAAGCAGCCCCTCCATAGGAGAGCAGGAGAGGAAAAGGGAAGACAAGATGGACATCTACAGGAGAAAATAGATGGGACTTGAACTGACCATTGAGAAACTGGCTCATTATCCTGATGGGCTTGAATAATTCATGGACACTTCCAAAGTCCCTGATGTAACTTCCAAATTAGAGTATAGCACCTTTGAAAAAAAAAAAAAGTGTGCTTTGGAAGGTGGCAGGGAGTCTCTTTAGAAGTGCACTCTGGCAGAGAAGGCTGCCAGATGGGGCGAGTTAGGGGAGGAACTTGAGACTGAGACATTTAGGGACTGCTCATCCATTTCTAGAATATGAACATGGTGGTCACAGCTGTTTTCTGTAACAGCATCAGTTGACTCACTCCCCGCTGTCCTGGTTTGAACTGATCACGTGGCCAAGAGCAGAAAATCCAAACTAAACTGGCTTAGAACATGTATTGCATCATTTTATTGAACAGTCCAGGGACAAGTAGTTTCACAAGGGGGCGAGGTCCGGGGCCTGGCAGGTGATTGAGATGCTCCATCTCTCAGCTCCTTGGAGAGCATCTGGTCTCAGGCATCCTTCCCAGTCCCAGTCCCATGATGGTGACCAGGAGCTCCGGGGGCCACATCTCTCTTCATAAATGTCCAATAGGGAAAAGAGAGGGCTTCTCTTTGGTTCCCTTGGATGAAGAGAAAGCTTTATCCCATTGGCTCATTGGATCAAACTAGTAACCTGCCCTGCAGGGTCTACTCGGGAAGCTTGGTTTACGTCAATCTTATCCATATCAGATGATCAAAGGGGAGGAGGAGTGAATTACCCAGTGGCTTACAATATTTTTCATGACTCTCATGACTGGAAGGCAGAGAGGGGGTATAAGGGACAGATACGTTTTTCTTATGGACAGGCTACTCATGAGTGGACCTACAGTTCTTGTCAATGGGGCATGGAAACAAAGTGCTGAATGGGAGCCCCAGCCTGAGCCAGCAGCCTAACCAGAGGCTTGGTTTCTTGAAAAGGGCTCTGGTGAATGTTTTGGGGTCTCCTGGTGTTGGCGGATGAGCCGTGATGTATAACTGAACCCTTTATGTTTCTTCCCCCTCAACTGTGAAAAATGTCAAATATTGTAATGATCAGCTGAATATTTAACACAAATTTAAAAATTAACATGTTTTTCCATATTTCCTTTATGTATATGAACCCCTTTAAAGTCAGCTGTAGACACAAGGACACTTTTCCCATAACTGCTTTTTTTATGCATGTCCTAAAAATAAGGACGTTAGCTTTCATAATCATGACTTCATCACACCTAGGAAAATTAACACTCATTTTCTAATATCATCTGATACCCAGTCTCAGTTGTCCCTCAAAGTCTTTTTGGCTGTGTTTTCTTTGAACCAAGATCCAGTCAAGTTTCATGCCTTTATTCTCTAGTCTCTTTTGTTTTAGAACATGACCCCCAGTTTTAAAAAATGACAGATTTTTTTTAACATCTTTATTGGAGTATAATTGCTTTACAATGGTGTGTTAGTTTCTGCTTTAGAACAAAGTGAATCAGTTATACATATACATATGTCCCCATATCTCTTCCTTCTTGCATCTCCCTCCCTCCCACCCTCCCTATCCCACCCCTCTAGGTGGTCACAAAGCACTGAGCTGATCTCCCTGTGCTATGCGGCTGTTTCCCACTAGCTATCTATTTTACGTTTGGTAATGTATATATGTCCATGCCACTCTCTCACTTTGTCACAGCTTACCCTTCCCCCTCCCCGTGTCCGAAAGTCCATGCTCTAGTAGGTCTGTGTATTTATTCCCGTCTTACCCCTAGGTTCTTCATGACATTTTTTTTTCTTAGATTCCGTATATATGTGTTAGCATATGGTATTTGTCTTTCTCTTTCTGACTTACTTCACTCTGTATGACAGACTCTAGGTCCATCCACCTCACTACAAATAACTCAATTTCATTTCTCAGAGAAATTTTTTGCCCTGTGGCAAGTGGGTTCAATTTTCTATATCTTCTAATTTTTCAAGAGGAATCAGAAATCCAGATTTTAATTAGTCTCCCAATATAAAAAATATTAGTTCTATTAAAGCAGAGACACACTGCTCGCCCATGGAATCCCATGGATACTCTAGATGTGGCCCAGGGAAGTTGTGACCTCTGCTGGAGAGGGAAAGTTTTTTTTCACCTTCAGCTCTAGTGCTTTGCTCACACACACTCCTTTGTACCCCTGCCCTCTCTGGGGGTCTACCCCATATGCCCTGGGGGGCAGACCCATCCAATTCAGCTGGTGCTAAATAAATGCATGTCGGATATTTCTCCCCAGAGCACTGGGAATTAGACTGTGTCTCTTTAGAGTCTATGGGGAAGTCCTTCTGGCTCTAAGCTCATCAGGTCTGCACAGGGGCCACTGGGCTGTGAAGAAAGCTTGACTTAATTAGTTACCTCCAGGAAATACTCTCTAAGGAAACCCTCCTCCCTCTTGTCATTCCCACGTCTCCCTCTGACCTATCAACCAACCAAGGTTGATTTATGTGGAGCAATGGGAAGCAGAACTTACAATTAAAATGGGAAGACCAAGCCTTTTACAACGCTTTGCAGAGGGTAAGCACTGGGTGATTCTCTGCCTTTCCCAGTTTCCTAATTTGGGCACGTTTTATGAGGGCAGGGTTAGTAGTGATGATGGTCATGGTCCTGCCCGCTAGACACAAGGCACATGTCATGTTCATTGCCTTCTTTCCATTTGTTTACCACCATATGCAGCCTTCCAGGTGCTGTGACGGAAACCATCTCATAGGATTCTCACAGCCAATGAAGCAGCTGTTAACATCCCTTTCCAGATGAGGTAGGAGATGTTCAGAAAGATGGTAATGTTACTTGCTCCAGCTTCTAAGATGTCACATGTCCAAGTGAAGCTCCTCCTCGTGAGTGTTTCCCCAAACTAGAGGATTTTCCATAACATCTCCACAATTAAGGTTATTTGCATGAGCCATGTGTATTACCTCACACTCAATAATTTTCTTTATGTAGACTTCTATTTTTCTATTTTTACTTAGCCTTGTGTTATGTAATAACATCTGTAGGATCATGGATTTGATGTGCTGTTTACAAACTTTTCTAATTTGCATTAAGATGAATAGAATAAGAGGTCTTTTATTCAATGTCACTGAGCCTTGTAGTTGAATGGTTAATAGAATAAATTCAGGTTAAAGCAAGGTATTAAAAAATGATACATACATATCATAAGTAGTTTATCCTAACTTCAAATATGTACATTGTTTGATGTAAACAATGGACTTCTCTTTGAGTGTGGTATTGTATTAGTTTCCTAGAATTGCCATAACAAAGTACCACAAGCAGAGTAGCTTAAACAAGAGAAATGTAGTGTCACAATCTGGAGGCTAGAAATCCAAGGTGAAGGTATCAGCAGAATTGGTTCTTTCTGATGGTTGTGAGTGAGAATCTGTTCCATGCCTTCTCTGAGCTTCTGGTGGTCTGCTGACACTCTTTGGTAAACCTTGGCTTGTACATGCATCATTCCAATCTCTCCTTTCATCTTCCCCTGTGTTCATGTCTGTGTCCAAATTTCCCCCTTTATGAGGACACCAGTTATATTGGATTGGGTCCCATCTTACTACAGTGTGACCTCATCTTAGTTTAATTATATCTGGAATGACCCTATTTCCAAATAAGGTCACATTTGAGACAGTGGAGGTTAGGATTTCAACATATCTTTTGTGGGGGACACAATACTCCCCATAACAGATATATTAACTAGGATTTTGTGACATCTACATAAACTGCACCCAAGTTCATGGCCCGCAGTTTCCAAATTCAGATTGTTTAAAATGGGGTGAGAATTCAGGTCTTGGATATAAATCTGGATGTGAAACCTTCTAGGATTCTATTACTTTTCCCTACTTGTTGCTGTCTTTCTGCCTACCAAGCTCAGCAGCACAATTTACCATATTGTTCTTTAGCAGTTCACCTTTGTCATCTCTCTCTAAAGCATTTAACTTGATTTTCATAGAACTTGAGTTTTTCATTCTTTTCCTACTGATATTCCACTGATTTCCATGATATTTAATTGAATCACGTATGTCCGATAAGGAATGCAATTGGCGTAGCCCGGTTTGGGAACAAACTCAGAGGCCTCTTGGTGAGCATACAATGATCCTGGTGGGAACGGAAGACTGTGAGGGATGCAAATGTCAGTCAACAAAACGCACTGAGAAAATAGAGAGTTCAGTAAAGTGGATGTTGTTTGAGGGAATTCTATTATCTATAACTGTTGAAAACGTGTTCAAATCCCCTAAACCATCTCATCACCAGTGGGATATGCACCATCGTTTAGAAAACACTATCATTTAGTCATTGGTTTATACCTTTTTAAAGTTTATAAGTGCTTTTACTGAGCCAGGCCCGTGCTAAGTGCTGGAGGCAGAGATGAGTGAAGCTCAGTCTTGTGCCCTCTGTGAAGTAGGGTAGAAAGCACCCAGGGGCCGAAACTGCCTTCCATGCATTTCCCAGAGCCACAGAAGTGGCTTTGAAATAGATTTGGTGAGAATGTAATTGTATTAGTCAGGCTTCTCCAGAGAAACAGAACCAGTAGGATAGAAGATATACCCTATATACAAATACATATTTCTTTATTTTAATTAGTTAATTAGTTAATTTTAAGGAATGGGTTCATGCAATAACAGAGGCTGGCAAGTCCAGAATCTGCACAGTGAGCTGGTAGTCTGGAGACCCAGGGAAGAGCAGACGTTGCAGTTCAAGTCCAAGGCCATCTGCTGCAGAATTCCCTCTTGCTCGGGAGAGGTCTCTCTTTATTCTATTCAGACCTTCACAAGGCTCACCCTCAACAGGGCAATCTCCTTTAGTCCACTGATATGAATGTTAATCTCATTCAAAAAACACGCTCACAGAAACATGCAGAATAATGTTTGACCAAATACCTGGGCACCATGGCCCAACCAAGTTTACACATACAATTAGCCATCGCAATGACATGGCAGTCACCCACTGGTCTCCTTCCTTCAAATACCTCTCCTTTGTATCTGTCGTCCTCTAACCCTGTCTCAGGGAAATCTTTCTAGAATAACCTTCTGCTCCTTAGAAGTCACCCAGGACTCCTTTGCCTGTAGATGAAATCCAAACACCCTTACAAGGCATAGGGCTCATCTTGATGTAGCCCAATTCTGTTTCCAGACTCATCTCTCCTACTTTTGGCCATGCAATGCTAGGGCAGCCTCCTAGGACTTCTGACCTTGTCTGGAGCTACTACATCCCGTGACCTGGCCCAAGTATGCTGTTCTCTGTCCCTGGAGTGCCTCCTCCTCTCCATCTGATGCATAGCCAGAAGGTTCAGCTCCATAGCATCTCCCTTAGGTAGTCTCCTCAATTCCATGAACCTAATGAGTCTCTCCTTCCTTCAGGACTCTACAGCATGTTGTGTGCCTGCCTGTCACTGCATTTGTCCTGCTGGATCAGGACTGACATTTATACTATCTGTCTCCCCACTAGAAGGGGGCCTCTGGCAGTGTGGGGGTCATATCCCCAGAGTGGTACATAGTAGTGGCTCAGTAAATAATAATGATGAAAGGATGGTTTGTAGAGCTGGTGTTCCTCATTACATGCACGGGGAACTCAGGGGTGAAGATTGAAATAAAGAGAAAGATTCTTCCACATGTTCTATGTTCTGGCCAGGGAGACTGGCAGAATCAATAAAGAAAGCTTCCTGGATGGAAATGTGTTTACTAGAATCTTTTGGATAAATAAGGAAAAGGCTTAGTGATAGAAGGACACACCCTTGGAAAGTGAGGAGAATTTTGGGGGGGTACCTGGGATTTGGGGTAAAGTTTACTCAATGCTAGCCTTGCCTAGGTCACCTTTTGGGGAATTGCCTGAACCTGACCTCTGCCTCCAGCAAGGAAGTTCCTTTATTTATCAGCTGGAGGCCTCTATCTGCTGAAAAGGTATCAACAGGGCACAGAGTGAAGGTGACTGTGGCAGAACTGGAAGCAAAATATGACCAGGTCCTGAATGTCATTTTCTTCAAGCGTGGCTTCAGTCAGAGGCACCCAACATGTCCTGTGAGGGACTGCTGCGTCTTATTACATGGTTCCCCTAAGGGACATTAGAGTCAGACAAAATGATTCTCTCTCACCTGAGATGGTCATTATTTGTCATGAAGGTGAATAATCTGCGGGAAGCAGTGGCACTAAGGATTCCTATTCCAGGGAACTCACATACATCATGAAATAGTTCCCCATTTCAGGGTTCCATAGTTAGTCATAGATCAGGAAGCACGTACTTGGCAGCATTGCAGAGTGAAAAAGGCACAGACTGTGGAGTCAGAGGTTTGTATAACAGCCATGGAATAGACGTAGCAAGCAGGGGCGGGGGTGGGAGAGCAAGCTAACATTTCTACATCAGCTCCCAGGGCGTTTAATCTCATGTAATCTTTACAGTCCCAGAAGATAGACATTCTTTTTTGTTTTTTTTTTTTTGAAGTATAGTTGATTTACAATGTTGTGTTAGTTTCAAGTGTACAGTAAAGTGATTTGGTTTTATATATATGTGTGTGTGTGTGTGTGTGTGTGTGTGTGTGTGTGTATACATATATATTTTTTTTCAGATTCTTTTCCATTATAGTTTATTACAAGATATTGAATATAGTTCCCTGTGCTATAGAGTAGAACCTTCTTGTTTATCTATTTTATATAGAGTAGTGTGTCTCTGTTAATCCCAACCTCCTAATTTATTCCTCCCCCCTTTCCCCTTTGGTAACTATAAGTTTGTTTTCTATGTCTGTGAGTCTGTTTCTATTTTTTAAATAAGTTCATTTGTATCATTTTTTTAGATTCCATATATAAACGATATCATGTGATATTTGTCTGTCTGACTTACTTCACTTAGGATGATAATCTCTAGATCCATCCATGTTTCTGTAAATAGCATTATTTCATTCTTTTTTATGGCTGAGTAGTATTCCATTGTGTGTGTATGTATATATAATATATATATAATATAATATATATACATACATATTATATATATATAATATATATACATATACCACACCTTCTCTATCCATTCATCTGTTGATGGACACTTAGGTTGCATCTGTTGATGGGCACTTAGATTGCTTCCATATCTTCGTTATTGTAAATAGGGTTGCTATGAACATTGGGGTATATGTATCTTTTGAATTAGAGTTTTCTCCAGATATATGCCCAGGAGTGGGATTGCTGGATCATATGGTAACTCTATTTTTAGTTTTTTAAGAAAGTTCCAGACTGTTTTCCATAGTGTCTGCACCAATTTACATTCCCACCAACAGTGTAGGAGGGTTCTCTCTCTTTTTTCCACACCATCTCCAGCATTTATTATTTGTAGACTCAGATAGCCTTCTGACCGGTGTGAGGTGATACCTCATTATAGTCTTGATTTGCGTTTCTCTAATAATTAGTGATGTTCAGCATCTTTTCATGTGCTTGTTGGCCATCTGTATGCCAGAAGATAGACATTCTTATTCCCATTTTAGAGATGAGGAAACTGAGGCTCGGAAAGCTGAAGGATGTGTTCAAGGTCACAAGCCCAGGCGTTCCTGACTCCAGTCCTTTCCTCTGCTCTTTTTCTCTCCCATGGATACTAGAAGTCTAGCAAACACAGTTCAAACTCAGTTTATCTGTTGACCAGGGCTACTGTAACAAAATACCACCTCCTAGGTGGCTTAAACAACAGAAATTTACTTTCTCAAAGTCCAGTATCAAGGTGTCAACAGGTTTGTTTTCTTCTACGGCCTCTCTCTTTGACTTGCAGATGGCTACTTTCTCCCTGTGTCCTTACATTGTCTGCCGTCTGTGCGCTTGTGTGCCTTGTGTGTCTTTGTGTGTCCAAATTTCCTCCTCTTATAAGGATATTAGCCAGATAGGATTAGGGTCTATCTTAATGGCATCATTTGAACTTAATCAGTTCTTTAAAGACCTCATCTCCAAAAACAGTCACATTCAGGGGTCCTGGAGGTTAGGGCCTCAATTTTGGGGGACACAGTTCAGTCCATAACATCCAGGATGTGTTTGCTCCCTATAAGGGTCTTTTCACTCTACCTTGTGCAGAGTTTAAGCTCTTTGGATTCCAAACCAATTACTCAACCAGGCCAACCTGACTCCAGGCAGATCAGACAACAGAGACATGTCGGAGTTTTCACAGCTAAGAAGGTACACAGCCAGGAAGATGCAGGGAGTACAGTTTCTGCCATGGGTGTACACAGGCTTGGGCAAGGCCTAGGGATGTCTCTTGCTGAGAAGACAGCCCTGCCCCTGGTCTTGGTTACAGCTTACAGCGTCTTCTGCAGGCACCATTAGAAGGCATGTTTCTGCATGCATGCGCCTTTCTTCTTACTATACTATTTTTTTTTCCCCATATTCTCCAGGAATTATAGGAAAAAAGCCCAGATGGTCTAGGCTTGTCCTTTACTGGTTGCATTTCAGGGTGCTTGGCAAAAAGTCCATTCCTGTCTCCATCTGATACTACTGCCTGCCCCCCACTCCCAAATCATCTTGCCTGTCCACTTCTCCATCCTCATTCCTGCTGGTCCACAACCTGCAAGCTTCCTTCTTCCTGTGCTGAGATAGCCAACACATTTCTCTTCCTCATGTCTATATGCCTTTGCACATGCTGTTCCCTCTGTCTGGAATGCCCTTCCTCTTGATCCTTCAATTGAGTCAGGAGTCAGCTCCTCTGAGAAGCTTCCTGATCCACTCCAGGAAGTTAAGTGCCCTAGTTTGTTAGGATGCAAGTTCTCCTGTGGGCAACAGAGATCCAAATCTTAGTGCTCTAATTTGAAAGCCCAAAATTTGCTTTCTTCTGTAAAAAAGTCTGAGCTAGTGTGGTGGTTTTGCTTGGTCATCTCACCCGGGGCCTGTGCTTCTTTATTGTTGTTGTTGCTTTGTCAACCTTAGGCTATTTACTTTCCTTGTGGGCATGTCCAAGATGGCTCACCATCACCTCCATGTTATAGCCACTGTGATGTGGGAGAGGGAAAAGGGAGGCAACATCCCTTTTTTCTTAAAGAAACCTGGAAGTTGTATACATTCTTTAAGTGCACATCCCAATGGTCAGAATTAGTTGCAAGGCCAACTGCTAGCTGCAAGGGAGGCTTGGAAATTCCATCTAATGTTTCTGATCACCAGTTCCGTTGTGTGTGTGAGTTTTCCTCACACCACCAAGTAATTCTCCTACACCAGTTAGATGTCCTACAATTCAACTCAATTCTGGTCCCATTGGTTAAGGGCTCAGTCCTTTAAGACTACCCTCACCCCCCATTTTAAATGCCAATCATAAGTCCATTTGTTACCTGTGTTTCTGAATGAATAGCTATAAATCAGAGATTTCCGTGACCCGCCCCCACCTTTGATTAATTTGCTAGAGTGGCTCACAGAACTCAAGAGAAACATTTAACTTACTAGATTACTGCTTTATTATAAATGGCTATAACTCAGGAACAGCCAGATAGAAGAGATACATAGGGCAAGGTATGGGGAAAAGACCAGGAGCTTCCATGCTCTCTCTGAATCTCTGTGTTCACCAATGTGGAACCTCTCCAAACCCCATCCTTTTGGTTTTTTATGGAGCCTTCATTACATGTCACAACTATTTAAATGCTGGGCCATTGGTGATTGAACTCAATCTTTAACCTCTCTCCCCTCCCAGAAGGCCAGGGGATGGGATTGAAAGTTCCAACTCTCTAATCACGTGGTTGATTCCCCTGGTGACCAGCCTTCACCCTTAGGTAATTTTCAAATGTCACCTCATTAATATGACAAAAGACACCTTTATGGCTCTCATAGCTTAAAATATTCCAAGGCTTTGAGGAGCTCTGTGCCAGAAGCTGGGTGAAGACTAAATACATATTTTTTATTAGAAATCACAGTAATGCATCATCTTTATTCTGGGTGGCTAGGTGCCTGACTTACTCTTGACAGATAGGAGAATGGATACTGGGGCACCCTGTGGTCTCACCATGGTCCTCCTCCTCCTGTTCCTATGGACCCCAGCTTCTCTCTGTCCTTGTGATTCTGACATCTTATAATAGTCTACTTACACATCTTTCTCCCTGCAAGACTCTGAGCTCCTTGTCTATGCCTTGGCTGTTTTGTTTTTTTTTTCTATACTCTTTACTTCTAGGGCAGAGTTTGTTGAACACGGGCTCGTATTATAATATAATAATCCATTCTCAGGCTTCTCTGGTGGCGCAGTGGTTGAGAGTCCACCTGCCGATGCA
Source organism: Physeter macrocephalus (assembly GCF_002837175.3). NCBI lineage: Eukaryota > Metazoa > Chordata > Mammalia > Artiodactyla > Physeteridae > Physeter > Physeter macrocephalus. The sequence continues at coordinate 6,300,765 of NC_041215.1, read as the reverse complement.
GGGGACGCGGGTTCGTGCCCCGGTCTGGGAAGATCCCACATGCCGCGGAGCGGCTGGGCCCGTGAGCCATGGCCGCTGAGCCTGCGCATCCGGAGCCTGTGCTCTGCAACGGGAGAGGCCACAAGAGTGAGAGGCCCGTGTACCACACACACACACACACAAAATAATAATAACCCATTCATTTGTGACATTCTCCCACTGACTTATGCATTTATTTGGTCTCTCTTGGCTTTCCTTGTCTTCATACCCTGTTTTAATACCCTTTTTTACCCTTTAATACCATTTTACTATGTCTTGCTTGCTAGGGACAGTCCTGGTTTGTGTGATCATTTATATGGCCACTCTATATATGAGTCAATTGACTCTTTTCTCTAGGTTAGACCTAATTTTTTAACATCTTTCAAAATAAGCAATAGCAGAAGTCCAGAAACCCCAAAGTTCCAGAAGACCAGTCAGAGGATTATATTCTCACCCTTTCATTTTTCACTTAACCTAGCATACCCATTTCTCAGATGGGATTACCTTGGACCCAGCTTTCTGCTGTGCACACTATATTTAGGGATGTCTGAGCAGGTCTGGACCACTCACCCACCTTTTTCAGCAGGTTGACCCAGAGGTGTTTGCCTGCATTGGGAGACTGTGTAGGATGAGGGAGGGTACTCTGACATTTTCACAACCTTTCTTGGGCAGCCCTGACTGGTGAAGATGCTATCCATTCAGCACTCCCTTTCTGCAGTTGGAACAGTGAGTAACTCTCTGACCTTCAACAGGGGTACCGAGCCACAAATGGGACAAACATTTCTCACAGGAAATTATAAGCATTTTATGTTCTGTCCGTTGCATCCAGGGGAACCATAGCATTTGAGAAAAGTGTATACTTATCCCAGTGGGCCTTACTTGAGAACAAGAGTTATAAGTCATAATTTGTCTTTTATATCATTTTTTTCCAAAGAGAAGAGGAAACTCATAAAGTGTATGATGCATGTTAAAGGAACATTATGATTATAAGAATGAATTAACCCATGAGCTTCCTAGATTATAGCCCCACTTCTTCACAAGACCTGAAACGCAGGGAGTACTGGAAAGCCAGCCCCCTTCCTTCCCTTTAGTCATGACACCTCAAATGAGGGGAGGGATATCTAGCAGGCAGCTTGAAACACAAGCCCAGAGCTCAAGATGGTGGTCTAGGACATATAATATTTTTAGTGCCCACATTAATTAGATGAAAAACCCAAAGTCTGCAGGAAAAAAGAAACAAAAAATTCTGTATCGCAGTTTTTCCTTTCCAAGTACCGAAACCCAATTTGAATAAGCTTAAGTAAAAAAAAATCCAGATTTTACTGGTTCATGTAGATGAAAAGTTCAGGGATGTATTAGTTTCAGATGTGGCTGGATCCAGGAGCTTAGACAAAGTCATCAAGACTCAGCATCTTGCTTTTTCTGGGACTCTGCTTTATTTTGTGTTGGCTTTCCTTTAGGTAGACTCTCCCCACATGATGGCTGCCAGCAGTTCCTGCCTTCTTTCATCTTTAAAGTTAGCAACCCCAGTGGAAAAAGAGTTTTGTTCCTAATAAGTCCAACAAAAGCTCTGGAATTGAGTCCCACTGAACCAATCTGGCTCCTGTGCCCATTCCTAAGACAATCACCCTACAGAAACCACAAGACTTGAGAGTCAGGAAGAGGTTTCTTTTTTTTTTATAACATTTTTATTGGGGTATAACTGCTTTACAATGGTGTGTTAGTTTCCGCTTTACAACAAAGTGAATCAGTTATACATATACATATGTCCCCATATCTCTTCCCTCTTGCGTCTCCCTGCCTCCCACCCTCCCTATCCCGCCCTCTAGGTGGTCACAAAGCACCGAGCTGGTTTCCCTATGCTATGCGGCTGCTTCCCACTAGCTATCTATTTTACATTTCTTAGTGTATATATGTCCATGCCACTCTCTCACTTTGTCCCAGCTTACCCTCCCCTCTCCCCATATCCTCAAGTCCATTCTCTAGTAGGTCTGTGTCTTTATTCCCATCTTGCCCGTAGGTTCTTCATGACCACTTTTTTTTTTTAGATTCCATATATATGTGTTAGCATACGGTATTTGTTTTTCTCTTTCTGACTTACTTCACTCTGTATGACAGACTCTAGGTCCATCCACCTCACTACAAATAACTCAATTTCGTTTCTTTTTATGGTTGAGTAATATTCCACTGTATACATGTGTCACTCTCACTCTTGTGGCCTCTCCCGTTGCGGAGCACAGGCTCCGGACCCGCAGGCTCAGCTGCCATGGCTCACGGGCCCAGCGGCTCCGTGGCATGTGGGATCTTCACGGACCGGGGCACGAACCCATGTCCCCTGCATTGGCAGGCAGACTCTCAACCACTGCGTCACCAGGGAAGCCCGGGAAGAGGTTTCTTAAAGGAAGGTCCAGATACTCTTACCAGTGAAGAATAGGGTGGCTGCCGGGCTGGTGAAAAGCACAGAATCCCACTGCAGCATCCTCCCAGGAATTCTTACGGTGGGGGCAGGTGGCTTGGACCATCGTGGCTCTAAGGCCACAGCTGTCAGATGGCTCACTCTCCAAGCTCCACTTTTCATGGGCAGTGAAGCCCGGTCCCTGTTCTGAATGAGGTGACTTTTCCATCAGTCTGTGGAAGGGCAGCTCAGGAAAGAGGCCTCAGTCCGCCTGTTTTTGCAACTCCTTAAAGGTAAGAATACCAAGACCTCATTCTCCATGGGAAGAGCTGGCCTTTGGGACATCTCTAGAGGGATTCTCTCCACCTCTGGCCAATGTGGAACTGGAATGACCTCTAGAAGGAGGGTACATAGCGTGGTCAGTTTCACAGGAATCTTCTGAGTTCGGTATGATTATTATTCCCATTTTACAGATGAGGACACTGAGATACAGTGGTGAAGTCACAGTCACACAGGTGGCGGGTGATGGAGCTGGGATATACTCCTGCATCTGCCTGGTGCCCCAAGCCACACTCTGTCCCCCCCCACATTTTCATACTAATACCTCAAACTGTAATTGTCAAGTGTGTTGATGAATGAGCAAGGTCAGAATTTTGACAAAAGTTTCCCTCTTCACAGGGCACATACTACAGCTCAAACTACATCAAAACCTTCCCCAAATTTCAGCAAGCAGAGAGAGGGCACTCTGTGAGCATCTTGTGTGTGATCAGTTCATGTGGAAACCCAGAGAAGGAAGTTATTCATTCACTCATTGGACAAATATTTACTGAGCACCTACTATGTGCCAGACACTGAGGTGCTGGGGAAAGAGCAGTGAACAAGACAGACAAGTCCCTGGTCTCATGGAAATAGCACTCTAGTGGAAAGGAAACAAACAAGAGAACAAATAAAATTCACATGATGCAATAGAGAAAAATGAAGCTGCTGAAGGAGAATTTACTGGGGTCCTCTAAGTGTCGAGCCCCGTGTGGAATGCAGTCATCAGCCTAAGTAACCTGGTGTCTGTGCCCATGGAGCTCCTGGTCTTGGGAAGAACAGCTTCAGAGGAGTAAATAAGCCCACACATCATGATGTAACCATGGATTGTGATAAGTGCAACGGAGGAAAATGATGCAGTGCTTTTAGAGAGAAGAAAGAGGGGGCTTTAATTTAGCTGGTGTCAGCTAAATTAGTCAGTCAGCTCCGGCTGCTAGAGCAGAATACCCTCAAGTGGCGCCTTAAACAACGAACATTTATTTCCCACAGTTTCCCACAGTTCCCACAGTTCTGGAGGCTGGAAAGTCGAGATCAGGGTATCAGCTCGGTTGGGTTCTGGTGGGAGCCCACTTGCTGGTTTGCAGATGGACACCTTCTTGCTGTATCCTCACCAGGCTGGGGAGCAGGGGCAGAGAGAGAGAGAACCCCCTCTCTTGTCTCTACTAATAATGGCTAATCCCTTCACGAAGGTTCCACCCTCATGACTTAATCAGCTCCCAAAGGCTCCACTTCTTAATACCATCATATTTGGGGGGCGGGGTAGGTCTTCAACACATGAATGTATCCAACACATGGATTTGGGGGGGCACAAACATGCAGTTCATAACAGCTGGGATGGCCAAGGGGAGCCCACTCAAGGTGACATTGGAGCTGAAACCTGAAGGATGAGAATTTGCCAGATAGAAGAGGGAAGAAATAGGGAACAGGTCAGGGAAGGTTGAAAGAGAGGGTGACCTTGGAGCTGGGTGCTGAAGGATAAGTTGGTACACATGTTGAGGAACAAGAGGGAAGGCAGTCCTAGCCAGGAAGACGGTGGGAGTAGAGGTGGGAAAATCGGCTCTGAGCTTCATTCTGGCTGGGAGTGGGGATGGGGAAGCAGGAAGTGAGAGGAGGAGAAGACCGATGCCAGAGGTGACTTAGGACATGCTCAGCTACATGCCTAAGAGCCGGTCTGACTTTCTGGGTTCATCCTGAGGCTTCATGAAGCTGTTGCTGTTGATTTTAATGGAAATGGGCATATACGTTATATTCACAGGTTACAGCTGAGACTTGTTCAGTGCTACACAAGAAATAAAGAAAAATAATGTTCACTGAGCACTGACCACAGGCTAAGAAGTGGAAATAAGTTGTTCACTCTTTTGGAGAAAGCTCTGCAGCCACTCAGATGACGCTGAAAAGTTCTGGTACCTTCCTGCATTACGACGTAGACACCTGCTGTTCCCTTGGCTGGGAAACTCTTCGTCATCACCTCCCATGTTTGATTTCTGTTTACTCTCAGGTCTGTGGGGCACCGTTGCTTCTCCAGAAGCTTCCCTGAGCACCCAGTCTAAATCAGCTACTACCTCTGCCACCCTATCTCTCGTATTACCCTATTTTTTAAAACCTTCTTTGTGCTTCTTATATTTTGAGATGTTTTGATTTATGTGTGTGCTTCATGCTCACTCCTCCACTAAACTGCAAACGTCATGAAAGAGAGGGGCCATTTCTGTCCTACTCATCCCTGAATCCCCAGGTCTGACTGAGTGCCTGGCATATAGCAGGTACCGAATGAATATCTGTTGAAATGAAAAGAAATAAAATGAGCTAGGGACCATGCTAAGAAGTTCCACAAGTGATTGGTCATTTAACCTTCACAGCGACCTAATGAGAGCACATTATTGCTATTGTATAACTGTAAAAACTGAGGCCCAAGGTCACACGGTTTGTAGGGGTGGAGTTAAGTTCAAGTTCAGGACTCTTCCTTTGACTAACAGGCACTAAGACAGTACCATGCACCTCTAACGGGCTGTGTACACACTCCAAAAAGGACACACACACACATACACACTGCTCTATTTTTTTTTTCAAAGCAGCTCCTTTGTTCCAAGGATTCAATTCAGTCTTGCCCCCTCCCTTGTTTTTTTTTTTTTTTAAAGAAGATGTTGGGGGTAGGAGTTTATTAATTTATTTATTTTTGCTGTGTTTTTGCTTCGTTTCTGTGCGAGGTCTTTCTCTAGTTGTGGCAAGCGCGGGCCCCTCTTAATCGCGGTGCGCGGGCCTCTCAGTGTCGTGGCCTCTGTTGTTGAGGAGCACAGGCTCCAGACGCGCAGGCTCAGTAGTTGTGGCTCACGGGCCTAGTTGCTCCGTGGCATGTGGGATCTTCCCAGACCATGGCTCGAACCCGCGTCCCCTGCATCGGCAGGCAGATTCTCAACCACTGCGCCACCAGGGAAGCCCCTCCCTTGTTTTAAACGCTGGTTTCTGCATGCATGCAGTTTTTTTTAAAGAAGATGTTGGGGGTAGGAGTTTATTAATTTATTTATTTTTGCTGTGTTTTTGCTTCGTTTCTGTGCGAGGTCTTTCTCTAGTTGTGGCAAGCGTTTGCTTCGTTTCTGTGCGAGGTCTTTCTCTAGTTGTGGCAAGCGCGGGCCCCTCTTAATCGCGGTGCGTGGGCCTCTCAGTGTCGTGGCCTCTGTTGTTGAGGAGCACAGGCTCCAGACGCGCAGGCTCAGTAGTTGTGGCTCACGGGCCTAGTTGCTCCGTGGCATGTGGGATCTTCCCAGACCAGGGCTCGAACCCGCGTCCCCTGCATCGGCAGGCAGATTCTCAACCACTGCGCCACCAGGGAAGCCCCTCCCTTGTTTTAAACGCTGGTTTCTGCATGCATGCAGTGTTCATTCTTTGTGAGTCTCACGGAGCTTTACAGGCGTCTCTCCCATAATCCTCCTGAAATAAAATGGTACTTTGTTCAATGCAGGAAGATGCTCAGATAATTCAGAGCTACATGAACATGAAATATTGACAATTACACCGTGCACATCTCAGAATATATTACATGTTACCGCCAAAAAATCTATGACCACGATTCACAAATCAAGTGATTTTTTTTTCTGGGGGCTGCAGGGCAGAGCTGGTATATCATTCAGTTTCCCCTAAAATATAAATCACTGGTAAAGCAGCTGAAACCCCAGAACCATCAGGAAGTGCCATAAAAGTCCATGGCTATTTTCAATGTCTTTGAAGACATGGTAGAAATTTTACACTTCCCTGCAATCTGGCTGCCAGTCCCTGTGGTTCCCTGCTCTGGGCCGGCGTGATAGCATTCTCTGTGCACCTTTTAATAATTCCTTCTCTCTTTGCAACCATATTTTTGGGAAAGATTTTGCTTTACTAAATGAACTGTGGGTAGTATTGAAAAATACATTTGTTTTCTGGGTTTCTGTTAATTGTAAACACAGAGAAGAACTTGTCAGAACTTTTGGTTGGAGGGAACAATGTGATAATAATGATGGTCCTGGGCCACAGTCCTTTCCAGGAAATTCCCAGATCCTCAGAACTCTGGAAACAGAGAGTAGTTTTGTAACACAATAAGCCATGGGTCAGCAACTTCAATTGTTGTGCTAAAGACGCTATGGCCTCAAAACTTGGAATATTCTGTATCTGGTCCTTTACAGAGGAGTTTTCTGACCCCTTCCTTAAGTAGCAAAACCTGAGGCAACTTGTTTATTCCACTGAGCATGATATTCATGTCTTTCTGTAGGCATGTTATTGTGTTTAATTATGGAATGTGGTCCAGAATCCTCTGGACTATTCCTTAGTGTAAGGCATATACAACATATTACTTTCTTAATATCCAAGCATCCTGGAACACATCTGGTGTCAGGGTTTCAGATAGAGAAATGTGGACCAGAAATAGCTAACACAGTGCTTTCTCTGTGCCAGTACTGCTCTGAGGAGGATCTGTGTAGTAACTTTTCATCCTCAGGCAACTCTCCCAGGTAAGTCATAGTACAATGCCTCTGACGAATGAGAACACTGCAGCAAGGGAAGTTAGCATGCCTGTGGTTGCCCAGCTAGTGAATGGCAGGGTGAGATCTTAGCCCCATACTCCGCCTCCACAGCCTGTGCTCTTATCCCCCCACTGATAGCCTCTCCCAAATGTCCATTTCTGATCTAACCAGGCAGGTGTTGGGGCTTAAGGAGAGGAAATGAAGGCTTTGAGGCCAGGCACGCCTGGCCTTACCTCTTGCCTGGAATGTGACCTTAGCAGACATGTCACCCCTCAGCCTCCTTATCTGCAGCATGGAAACAAATAAGAAGCCATCTCATGGGGCTGTTCTAGGCCTTGCTGATATTGATAGACATGGTAGCTCACAATTACATTGAATTGCCATACGCCCAGCACTGTTAAAGGCATTTATATACATTCACTCAGTCATCATAACAACCTAGGAGTTAGGTGTGACTATTAGCCCCATTTTACAGAAGAGAAAACTGAGGCACTGAGAAGTAAGTGACCTGTCCATGGTCACCTCCTGATAAGTAGTGAAGCCACGATGTGAACCCAGCCAGCTGCTCTAGGCTCCATGCCCATAGCAACTGTTCTCTGCTCACAAACTGACCGCTGTTAAAAACCTGAGCCTCAATCTGCCCATTCCTAGAATGGGGAACCACTGCTATTCCTTCCAGGATTGCATGAGACATTCCATGTAAAAGGGCCTGGTGTATAGATATTCAGCACAAGTTAGTAAAATACATGACAAATATCTTGAGGAGATAGTCTTATCTTTTCTGAAAACTTTGAGATAGTTGCAATGAACCCTCTTTCCCCAATATTCATCATCAGAGTAGAGTTTGGGCTTGTGCAGAGGTAAGAACTGGACAGTTGTCTCCTTTGCTCCACTCACAGCTTCATCACCTTGTGACCTCTGCAGGTGATGCCCAGCACTCTTGGATTTCTTTCTCTTGCCCTACATGTGTCACATCCTTTGCCACTGGTCCATCACAGAACTCCCCTGCCTGGTGAATGCCTGTCCCTGACAAGGCTTGGCGTAAGCATTATTTCCCCTTGGAGGCCCCCCTGACTCTGGCCTGGGTCAGGCCCCAGAGAGTTAGTTCTCACAGCTGCCCTGTCATGACATATCCCTGCCAGTAGGGGACTTGCTCCCTGGTCAGCGGCCAGTGTGGGATCATAAGCTCTGGGAGGGCAGGGCTGTGTGTGATTATCTGGGAGAGTACTTCTCAAGCTTTTGTGTCCACAAAATCCACCTGGAGAGCTTTTGTAGCCATGCAGACACTGAGCCCACCTGCAGAGATTCTGGTTCAGCGGTGCTAGCCTGTGCCCCAGAAATCAGCAATTTTTAAATTTAAAAAAATAGTTTATTATTTGTTTGTTTATATTGAATGAAAGATTTTTAAAATTCTACTGTGCTTTACAATTTTCAAAAGTTTCACACAGATGATTTCTTATAATCCCATAATAACCCCCTTTTAAAAAATCCCCTGCACCTATATTGCCTCATAACCCTCCCCTCTCCCTACTGGTAACCACTAGTTTGTTCTCTATATCTGTGTCTGCTTCTTTTTTTTTTATTCACTAGTATGTTGTATTTTTTTAGATTCCACATATAAGTGATATCCTACAGTATTTATCTTTCTCTGTCTGACCTATTTCACTTAACATAATACCCTCCAAGTCCATTCACGTTGCTGCAAATGGCAAAATTTTGTTCTTTCTTATGGCTAAGTAGTATTCCATTGTATATAAATATCATATCCTCTTTATCCATTTACCTGTTGATGGACACTTAGGTTGCTTCCATATACTGGCAATTGTAAATAATGCTGCTATGAACATTGGGATGCATGCATCTTTTTAAATGAGTGTTGTTGTTGTTTACAGATATATACCCAGGAGTGGAATTGCTGGGTAATATGGTAGTTCTATTTTTAGTTTTTTTGAGCAATCACTATCTCCACAGTGGCTGCACCAATTTACATTCTCACCAACAAGGTTGGAGGGTCCCCTTTTCTCCACGTGCTCTCCAACACTTGCTACTTGTGTTCTTTTTGATGATAGCCATTCTGACAGGTCTGAGGTGATATCTCATTGCAGTTTTGATTTGAATTTCCCCGATGCAGAAATCAGCACTTTTAACTGCTAACTCCCCTCCTCCCATCACTGGTGGAGGTTGAAAATCCTTGAGGGCAGGACTGGGTCTGCCTGCTCACCACTTGGTCCCTGTCCTTAGCTCAGTGTGTGTCTGAGGCAGACAAAGCAGACGTATTTGTTGGATGACTGGGAAGAAAAGCTTTTACCTTAAACAGTTTCTCAAGCTGTCCACAGGTCACCTGCATGAAAAGTACCTTGGTGGGGGTACTTAAAAGTACTTTATTAAAAATTCAGAATCCTGGGCTCCAGCCCTATGGAGAAAGAATCTCTGGGGATGTAGTCTTTATTTTTCTTTTAAGCTAGATCTCTGGCTACTTTTTATGCCCTGAGAGGCATTGTGGATCATTGCTGTCAGCAGGGAGTAGACACATTAGGTACCTTGCTTGGCAGTCTCTCAAGGGTAGGACGTGTGTTGAATCTTTCTCCTAAATCTTTCCTAGTCCTGGGCAGAGGGTGTGACTGAGCTGCACACATCCTGACTGAGTTACCAGGAGGGAAGGGTCTGCCCCCAGTGGACCCTCAGTGTCTGTTTGTTGTGGTTGAGACTTAAAATGTATTTGGTGTCTCATAAAATCACTTTCACAGAATTTAGCTCATTTGAAGAGGCAAGAAAGGGAAGTAGTATCTTTTACTCACGTGTGAGCCAGGCAGAGCACAAAACACTGTATACATGTTGTGTCATTTAGTCTGCCTCACAATCTGATGGAGTGAAGATAACTCCCCCATTTTACAGATGTAAAAATTGAGGTTCAGACATTCCCAAAGCCTCACAGTGAATAGATGATGAGCTGGGATCTGAACCCAAGACCATCTACCGCCCAAGTTTCTGCCTTTGTTATCCCTTTGTTTTGGCCACACCATCTTTCCTCCTGGACTCCCCTTGCTGTAAGGACATTGTTTGTGCCTACTTCAGAGATGAGGAAACAGATGAGAGAGGCTTCAAGGTCACCCAGCCAGTAGGTGTTGGAGCCAGGATTCTTAATCCTACATGCTACATCCTCACGTGGAGGAGGTGGGGTGGCATCAATCCTGGCTGGATTCCTGTCACCTGAGTGTGTGGCAGAAATTCTCCTCTAGGAGAAGTTCTCCCAGGCTGACTGTGGTAGATGCAGCCACATGTCTCTAGATTTATAGATGGCAGCTAGAAGGATTAAGAGGAAAATGTCATGTGTTTGCACAAGAGCTCTTGTTGCAGAAACTATAGGAATCCAGAAGAATCTGGAAAGTGCTTTTAAGCAAGGGAACTAGCCCTTAGAGACACAGACCACCATGCTTGAACTAGTTCGGGCTAATATAAGCCCAGTTAACCACAGCTGATCAGAGTGCGGCTTTCTCCATCACCAACTTTAACAAAATCCAAGTTATTCAGATTCAAGCAATTCTTTAAAAATACTCAACTATTGAGACCCAGGTGCAACAGAGATAAAGACATAATACACACAAGGGAAATTATTCATACGGTGGTCAAAGAAGTACAAATTTAAACAAGGGGGTGGGTACTGTTTTATACCTATGAAATAAGTAAAATAAATGGGAAAATTGTAATTCCCAGTGCTGGTCAGGATGTGGTAAAACTGGCACACTTGTGTCCTAGGGATAATGGTGTGAATGGACCTAGTACATTTTGAAAAGTAGTAGCAAGCTGTATACAAAGTCAAACAATGTTGCTTCCTTCAATCTAATAATTTTACTCTCGGGGGGACTTCCCTGGTGGTCCAGTGGTTAAGACTCCACCCTGCCAATGCAGGGGGCACAGGTTCGATCCCTGGTCAGGGAACTAAGATCCCACATGCCACACGGTGTGACCAAAAGATGAAAAATGATAATAATTTTACTCTCCAAGGAAGTAACTTAGTGGAAAGGAAAAGCTGTATGCACTAAGAGGTTTATTGCAACAGTATCTAAAAGAGAAAAAGAAAAAAAGAAGGCTAAAAAGGCACCCTCAAGGGACTATGTCTGTGGATGAGAACAGGGGCCAGCAGAAAGACCCCAGTGTGCAGGGGCAGCTGGGGGTGGGAAGAGCCAGCATCTGGCAGCCAGAGTGGCAGCAGCCATAGAGATGGGAAGAGGTGAGAGTGGGTTGAATGTTGGAGCCTGCATCGTATGTATTAAACAACCTTATGAGGTGGGCACTTTACTGTCCTCGTGAAGACACCTCCATCTGGTTAGTAAGACCGCGTCCTTACGAGCACAGACTCATAGCTGCTAGTCATGCGGCCTCACATCTGCCTCTTGCATGACTGTGATGTGCCAGCTGTGCAGGTGCTTCACATGCCTTCATGGACTCATTTACTCTCCACGAGACACCATGTGGTAGTTATCACTTCCTAGTAGGCTACTGGGTAGCAGATTTGGAAGGAACTTTAGATATTTTATGGCTAAGAAGAGGAGGAATATGTGACCTAGTAATAAATGATTATTAATTATTAATTAGTATTCATATAGTATAATAGTCATCACAGTATAATTAAGTAGTGTGGTCTATGTGCCAGACATCATATCACGTACTCCCGCAGGTCACTTCCTTTTTATTAGATGTAATTATTATCTTCCTCATTTTACAGATGAAGGAATTAATGTTTGAAAGGTTTAAGCACTTTTCCCAAGACCACACAGCTAATTAAAATCAAGCCGGGATTCCAAGCAGGTTTGTCTGCCCAGAGGCCACAATCTGATCACCTTCCCACTTCTGTGAAACAAGACACTGAGTCCCCAGCTAGGTGCAAAGATGCCCAGGTCAGTCCTGGCAGGAGGCTTTGGGAGCATTTGAGCCAAGCCCTAGAGGTTGTGGGCTAAGATGCTGGTTGACAGGGCACAGTTGGGGGCTCAGCCAGGTGAGCTGGGCCAAGCTGGCCCACAGTTCTGCTTTCCATGGCTGTTCCCCTCCCAGGACCTGTGCAGGTGGCAGGGATTCATTGCCAGCGCTGCTTCTGTTGAGTTTGCAAAATGAAGATGAAAAGCAAAATGCCTGGGGTTACAGTGCTGGATTTGGAGCGGAGGCAACGTAACTTTTTGGAGTTTGTACCTAACTTGTCGACGCCCACATGCGTCTGGCAGGTTGTAGCTGATGGGTGTGAGTGAACCAAGAGGCGGCAGAGATATTTCTGCCGCTGGCAGGCGCAAAAGGCTCAGGCTGATGCTGAGGACAAGTGGTCGGCCATAATGACTTTTGCATGGTCTCACCAACCAGCCAGGGTTCCACATCCCTGACACGGCCCCATGTGAGGGTGGAACAGATGATTGATGCTGCTTTGGGGGCTCTCATCTTGTCCCGCAGAGGACGTGAAAGCATGGAATTGGAAGTGAGTCAGACCTCTGAATTTCAGCTGTGCCTTGGATGACCTTGGATGGTCACTTCACCCCTTTGAGCTTTGTTTTCCTCATCTGTAAAATGGAGATAATAGTAATTCCCACCTTGCAAGGGTTAAATTAGACAATGCTTGTAATGTGGGTCATCCCTGAGTACGCACTACTTCTTAACTATTATTAGTTCTTTTTATCAAAGGTAATTCGTCTGCCTGGATCCTTCTCTATGGCTCTTGATGTGTTTGGTGACATAATTCCAGAAGGAAGAAAGAGTGAACCAGTATTGATTAGCCCCTCTACCTCAGGGCTTTTATTTCAGCATTGGGTTATTCCATTTATTGTTACAGAAGTTCAGTTCCTGGGAGAGTGGAGGAGAAGAAATTTTTTCAGTAAAAGAAAACCCCAAACACTGCAAGGTTTCCTCTATGCAAGAGCACTCAGCAGGAAGAACCAACAGCACAAACGATCTGACCATTGTTGTCTCTGGCTCTGACCCCACTGGCCCCCTTTAATGCTGTGGTCTCCACCCAGTGCAGACCTCGACCCAGCGTCCACTGATCTTGCAGAGGTAGTCCAGGCACATTGACAAACATCCAGGAGAATCAATCTGGAGGATCCAGGCAGTGTAATCACAGGGGCAGCCTTCCCTGTTTCATTCTGAAGATCCTCCTTATTCCCTAGGTAACGGATGGCAGAAATGAGAAATGGTCTCTTGTTTTGGTGACAAGTTGGTTCTGTGTGGAGAACAGCTATACTTTCTGTCTAGCAGACTCTCCACATGATCAAAGCTTCACACAATCAGAGCATTCATCCCATGGAAAAATGTACATAGTGATGAGGGGCTTTCATTTATAGAGGGTGGGCTGGAGACAGGGTTTTCATCAAACCTCTCCTTCTCCACTACCCTCTCACCATTCCATGATAGTGTAAGGATAGCAGGAAGCAAGCATCCCCACCATGAAAACTCTGGGGTCCCCTCTAGCTTAGAGCTGAGAGAGGTGTATAGCTACAAGGCTATAGACATTCTATTGCTCCATGGCCTCATTATTTTAGCACCTTCCTTTACCCATCCAGAAGTTCTGGGAGCCTATAAAGGGAAAATACTTGTTCAAAAAATAAATTCCTCAAATGTGCAATGTTAAAGTAATAGGTCCCTCTCTGGGCCTCAGTTTCCCCATTTGTACAGTGAGCTGGTTGACCTAGATGAGCTCTCAGTTGTTTTGAATCTCTAATTGAGTTCTGTGAGTTTTCTGCTTTCCCCAGTACTTGACAGCCTCTGTGGACAGGTGAAAATTAACCAGGAAATGGTACACTCCAAGGCCGTGGGAACCATGGGCTGTTACACTTGACAGCTCTTGGCGTGTTCCCAGCCTGGTCACCCTGGACCGCCTAATGAGGCTGCAAGGGACAGAAACACATGTGTGGCCAGGATGAGAGGTAACAACTAGTTGATTAAATTGATTAAACTACATTTATAGTCCAGGAGGTTAAGGTGGGGCGTAGAGTGCAAATTTTGCCAAGGGCTTTTTGAAAAAGAAAAAGAAAATGCACTAACATGTTTTGAGCTCCCTTTTTGTGCTGAGAACTATTTGTACATTGTGTCTTTCTAGGTTGCACTTCTAGACTGGCTTATCACCTTCCTTTTCCAGCCAAGCAAACAGAGGCTCAGAGAGGTTAAAATGACTTGCCCGAAGTCCCATGGGGAGTTCATAGAGGAAGCCAGTCTTAGGGTTCCCTTTATGCTCCATGCCGCAGTTTCCCCATCTGTAAACCTCACAAAATTGCAAAGATTAAATGAGCAAATACTACGTAAAGCAGGAAAGCAAGTGCCTCCTCCATAGTAAGTGTTCGTAAATGTGAATCTCTTGGACTATTAGTGATTCCTGATGCCGAAGTTCACTCTCAGGGAAGACCAAAGCTCCTCCACAGTCACCAAACTCACGTGCATCTGTGCTGCAAGATTACCTACTTTCAAAGGAACTCAGTCCAAACAAGCACACAAGAGTCATTCTAACTGCAGCTCATGTGGTAGGAACCTTGGTCTTTAGGTAACTTCATCTGCAGGGAATTTGTCTTCGTCTGGAGGATACTGACCTGTTTTTGTCTAATGCCAACTCACACAGGGGCAGAGGGCAAAGTGAAGCTCACACACACGTTCATGGATACTAGCGGGTCCTCTGGGAACTGTGGAACTTCTGCTTTTACGATAACAGCCTCTGCTAATGATCTGATTGCACTTTTGTGAGTCTAGATGCATACACAGGTGCATGCATCAGAAAAAAAAAGTTTTAAAGTTCCTCTCAAAAATGTTCATGGTGATTATCTTAGGATGGTGGGCTGTGGTTGGCTTTTTCTTTTTGTATTTCTCTGCGTTATCTAATTTTTCTTCAATGAACACATATTGCTTAATAAAGTAAAATAAAATATACTGTAATGGCTCTTCTTTGCCAAGCTCTGTGTGTGTGTGAATGTGTGTGTGTGTGCGTGTGTGTGTCTGTGCGCGTGCCGGACATGATACCGTATGCTTTTTCTATATGTTAGCTCTTTTTTTTTAGCTACAAAATTTAATTGTAAGGATCAAACAGTGGTTATTGGTCAAATCAATCCACATTAATAGCTTTGAAGTGTGCAGAAGGTAGTTTTTAAATGAAGGTGATAAATATCAACCAGATTCTTATAACACTGTTTGGATCTAATTAAATGTGATTCTGGAAGTTGAATACAAAAGGCTAAAAGAAGGATAGTGCAGTCATCAATAAGTAAACCAAAGGCATAATTTTCTAATAATTTTTAGTTAAACCGAATAAATTCCAGTTTTGAAAAAGTTTAAAACAATCTAAAACTCAAAGCAATCTAACTATTTTCTACCTGAGATCATAACAGTTTTCTTTTTCTTTATCTAAACATTATTCCTGGCATTGAGGTAAATCTAAATTCTCATGATATACTTTGAAGAAATAATATGTAAATATGTATGTATAACATGAGAATTTCTCTCTACAGCAGGACTTAAAATTTTTTGGAAAAGTTTGACAAAGACTAATGACAAATATATGAGGTTAATAGGCCTTTAATGGGACCATGATACTATTAATATGATAGTATTATGAAATATGAAAGTAAAAAGCCATTCATTTATGCCATGCATTCATATATGGTGCAATATGAAATGGGATCATAGAATCTATGTACATAGATGAACTCTTGGTATTCATCTATGTACATATATGTTAGCTGTTGAAGTCCCACAGGTGTCCTGCAAGGAAGTGATTATTATTTCCATGCATTTAAGGAGGAAACTGAGACTTAGAAAAGCTAGAGACTAAAGGCCACTTGTTACCTCTCCCAAAAGCTGCACCAGAAAGGCTAGAGACTAAAGGCCACTTGTTACCTCTCCCAAAAGCTGCCACCAGATCTTTTCCAAATTGGGCATCTTTCAGTTGTTCCTTCTAGATATTTCACCAGAGGCCCAACTGATAAACTCGAGCCCTCTCTCTTTCTTGCTAGGCAGCCAGTGCATTGAAAAGCTCCCCTCTCTCCCTCAGGACCTGGGAAGAGGTTTTTGCAGGATCAGGGGCTCAGCCTTTATGTGCTCAGCCCTGAGCAACATAGCTAAAGCCTGCTGGGCTCAGAGGCAATGGCTTGGCTGAAACTGTCTCAGCGGAAGGAGCTGAGGAATGAACAGCTTGTGGGCACAGAGGCTGAATTTCCAAGGAGGATGCCTGAGGCTGGGCAGGTAGGAGGGCTGAGCAGGGAGAACCAGAGTTGGCCTGTCTTTGCCCCATGAAACTCTAGATGTGGAAACCAAGGTCAAATGGGGATGGGAGCTGGAACCTTTGTTTGGGTTCCCAGGGCTCGTATCAAACCCTTTTTAAAAGGCTATATCAGCAGATATTGCACCCTGATTTGGCTTAGTGGAGAAGGAAGATGTTTGAAGTTAATTTGTGTCTTATCTACATTGAGCCCTGCTGACAGCCACTGTAAACTGGAAATACTAGCTCGTGCTTCCCCAGGGTTGGTGTGGGGGTTAAAGGAGACTGAATGTGTCTGACTTGGAGTCTAGCCAAATTACAGGAGTTCAGGAAATGTGAGTAAAATCTACTTCCTCCTTCCTGGCAAGCAGGGGTGGACAGTCTCATAAATAGAGACTTCTGATATGAAATGTGCCCTAAAAAGGTGTGCAGAGGGTGCTGGGGAGCTCATAGATGGGAGTCTATGCTAAGAAAATGTTGTTGTTTTGGATGGGACGAGCACAGAGCCCTCATAAAAACACAGAAGTAAAGCTAGGCCACATATAGGAGTAGTAGTCATCTGCTGAGCATCTCCTGGTTCTAGATAATGTGCTGACATCTAATAAACATCATCTCATTTCCCTTTTCACAAGCCCAGGGGTTGTTGATGTTATTATTTTCAGAGGCTTAGATCACACGTAGTAAGAGTGAAAAGACATGGGTAGACTACAGAGGAATCTTGAGTAGTCCTGAGATGTCTTCTCCTGTCTATTAATACTCTTCCTTGGGTGGTACAATCTCTATCCAGATGCTAAGCCAGAGTTTCCCAACCCTGTCATTTTGGGTGGGATAATTCTCTTTTGTGGGACCTATCCTGTGCTTTGCAGAGGGTTTAGCAGCATTCCTGGCATCTACCCAATAGATCTAGTAACATTCTTCCTCCCCCCAGGTGTGACAGATAAAAATGTCTCCAGAAATGGCAAATGTCATCTGGTGACAAAATCCTCCTACCCCAGATAAGAACCCCTGCTCTAAGTACAATCTATATGTGAAAGATGCTGAATGAATGTCCAACTCAAACTGAGCTCCACGTTTATATAACCAGCTACTTAATACCTTCACTTGGATGCTTCTCAGCTCTCAAACTTAGGATGCTCAAGATTGAACTCCTGGTCCCTCATTGGTCTGTTCTCCCCACACCAATTTAAAGCCATCTCCACTCAATTGCTCAGATGAAAAACTTCAAATGTAATCTTCCTTTTTTCTTACCCCCACATTTATTCAACTTCCAAAGCATTTCCTGAATCCATACACTTTTCTCCATCTCAGCCACCTTCCTCATGTAGGCTGGCTTCATCTCTCACTTGGACAGCTCACACACCTCTTTGTTCCTACTGCCTGACTTTCAGTTCATTCTCCAAACAACAGTCTTTTAAAGCATAAATCTGATTATATCACTTCCTTGCCTAAGTCATTCCAACCACTTCTCATCACTTGTAGAATAAAACCCAAACTCTTAACCAAGGCCTTTGTAGCCTTGGTTGCTGTGATCCCAGGTACCCTCGTTGACCTCATCGCATAACTTCTTCATCTTGCTGAAAGCCCTGAGGCCACATTGCTTTCTTTCTATTCCACAAACAGGGCAGCCTCATTCTGCCTTCAGAGCTGTTGCCCTTTCTGTTCCATCTTATGGAAATATTTTGCCTCCCGAGACCATTTCATTCCCTTCCCCAGACCTTTGCACACATTGTTTATCTTCAGTGGGTGTGTCCCTCTGTTCTTTGTATGGCCGGTTCCTTTTAGTCCAGATTCAATATTAGTTTCTCAGATTGCCTTTGGTCAGCCAATTTTAAATTGCTCCTCTGCCAACCTCTATCTCAGGATTGTTTCTTTGATTTATCTTGAAAAATATGTATTTATACATTTAGATGTTGACTTTTAAAATCTTTCTTCCCCAGTAGAACATCGTCTAGCACACAATCTGGTTGAAAACTATTTTAAATGAACTGTTCAATATGATTGAAATTCAAGTTTCCATGATTTTCCCAAGAACTGTCAAGAAATGGCCACCAGCTTCTCGCAGTTTCACTAAGAAGATCCTGTTACCGAAGTTAGCAGAGAACTGCAGAGGTTGGTTCCCGCTGCCTCAGCTTGCTTTTTCATGACCAAACATTCCTCGAGAGCTTTGGGAGCCTGCCGAGATCAGTTTTGGTAGCACAGGTTCATCGTGCCAGGGAGCTGTCCTTGGTCCTGAGATTTGACAGTTGAGTGAGGATAGAATGGAAGATGCTGCAGTGGGGACTGTATATAAAAAAAGTGAATGCTGACTGCCTGCAGCTCTGTGAGTTTCCAAAGTTTGGATCAAGGGCGGAAGGAAAGTGATTTTGCAGCAGGAGTTGACTCCAGGGAGGCAGTACCTCCTGTTTGAAGTTCCTCTTCTTTACACTGTGATACTTCTGTTGAAGGGCTCATGTTTTATCTTCATGATGGATATTTAAACATTCAAGATGATCTCTGAAGGGGAAGAAAACATTCAGGGTCTTGACATTTGTTCCACTCTCCACACTCAAGTATTTACAAATGAGACAGATAGGATGTTTTACTTTAAAGATGTCAAGGTGCTAAGTAAGTTAGCTCCTCTGGAAGCATTTACAAATATCTTATATAGTTCTTAATATTTGTTCATTTATTCAACACATATTTCCTGAGCACTTGACCTGTGCCAGACCCTGTGCTGTATACTCAGAGATGTAATTTCTTATAATTTCTACAAAACCCTTGAAATAATTCTTTATCCCCATTTTGTGCATGGGGAATCTGAGGCTTAAAAAGTAGCGTGTCTAGGATCTCCCAGACAGTTGCAGAGATAGGAACTTTCCAACTCCAAATCCCATGCTCTTTATTTTCCTTTTAGAATTCATTTAAAAATATTTAACATGCATACAAAGGTATAAATAATAATATACCATCCAGCTTTAAGAAACAAAATATTACAGTAAAGCTGTAGCCTTTTGGATAGACAAGACATACCCTCCTTCCATTGCATGTCCCATTTAGCTTCTCCAGGAAACATTTATTACATATCTTTTGCATTTATTTTTCTCATGCATATCTTTTTACTCCTACCACATATGCACATATTTCTAAAAAATATATAATATTCTTGCATGTTTAAAAATTTAATATTATTTGTTCTGTTTATATTCTTCTGTGACATCTATTCACTAATATGATTTTGAGATTGTCCCAAGTAGCTCATTGATAAATGAGAATAAACTCATCTATTTTCCCCATGAAGACCTCACCTTCAAATGTGCTCAGGCTAGTGGGGACATAGGAAGATAACTTATAGAAGTGTGAGATAAATGGTAGTAAGGCATAAGGAATCAGATCCCTGATAATACTGAAAGCAACCAACCCAGCTTAGGAAGATCATGGAGAGCTTCATGGAGGAGGTGCCACTTGAACCAGGTTGAGGAAAGAAGGGAAGAGACAACCCAGAAGGCAGTAACAGCATATGCAAATGTATGACCATGTAAGAGAGAACATAATTCACTGTCGCTAAAACTTAAATTGTAAGAAGGAAAGTAGTGGCAGGACGTGAGTCTTAGGGGGACAACAGAGGGCTTGAAAACAAAGGGCTTATGGTGTCCTTTCCTTGGTATTGTGCTCAGTTACAAAGGGTAGTCACGGTCATTCTGAAAGATGGGGTGAAACTTAAAAAATTATTGTCCCAAGTTCACATAGCTGGAAAGTGGCAGAAATGGGAATCAAACTCGAGTCCCCCTGATGCTTCCTTTTGTGTCATAGATTTGAAAGTTACATTGGCAGATAGAAAAAGTAAGGAAATGGTTTCAGGGAAGCTGGATGAGGAGTTTATGGTGAAAGTTGATACCATTTATATGCATAAGAAAAAATAGCAATCAGAATATCTGATTTCAACTTATAAAAAATAAATCTAGGTCTTTTATAAATATTTGAAGTGTTGATAACTAATTCAAACATTTAAGAAGCATCGTGGTCCAATCCAAACATGTTTGTGGCTTACCACTTGACCATGGTAACATTTTGTGACTTTTGAAGGCGTGATACAGTAATGCCCACAGGATAGGTCTGTTACAGATCAATTGATAGATAGATAGATAGGGATAGGAATCATACAGATAGTGATCACCTATTTTATGGATGAAAAGCTGAGGCCCAGAGAGAAGTTTCACACAGCTAGGGTAGGAGGAGCAGGGACTTAACCCAAGTTCATGTCCTTTTCACATATTTTCATCTCAGTGCCTCTCCTTGCTGAAGGCTGTGGTCATACAGTAGATGTTTGTTATTCTTTTTCACCTAACTTCTAAACCCCCTTCCTCTGTTTGAAGACTCCTGCATTTTGGGGCAGAATCCATCTTTCACTTTAAAAAAATGAAAGTGCCAGATCTTCTTTTTCTAAGCTCTACACGGTACTGGATTTATCTTTCAAGTGGACCACACCCTAGACTTTGAATGACAAGGTAGAGACAAAAAAAGGCAAGATCATGCCAAATCTTTTGTGGTGATGTGTTGAGCGATGGTGCCAGCCTCATCCAAGTTCCAGTTCTACCAACGTGACACATAATACTGCCAGTGTAAGCTGCAGTCTGTCTCTAGTAGTGGTAGCTATGAGTTGGTGTATTTACTGGGTCAAAAATGTACAGTGACTTGGAGAAATTGTCCTTGGCTACATAGCAACTGTACCCAGTTCTTCAGCCATCTTTGGGATGCAAGAAGTATTCAATATCCCTACAACAAATTTTTTTTTTTTTTTTTTTTTGCTTAAATTAGAGCCAGTGTCCCACACAGGTGCCTGATACTGGGATCCTAGAAAACATGCAAGCGATTACTAGGAGCTTTTCATAATGATTTTTCTTCTTTCAACACTTCACTTGCCAAAGTTCCATTTAAAATTACATGACAACAGTTTTCTGATTGCCCGTGATAATATATTCTGGCTATTTACACCTCCATCTGTGGGGAGAAAAAAAAATTCTCCTGAATTCCTTGAGTGATGGCCTTTGCATAATTTTGCTTTGCCCTCTTATTCTTATGATTGCTGCTCTTCTAAATAGCCATGGAGTACTGATTGTCTTTCTTTCCAAACCACAGGAGCTGAAGTCTCTTCTTTGAAATCTCCTCACTTTCAGAGAATGTGAATTGTTGCATAGATTCAGTATGCTCTTTCATTAGATATTTGTGTCTTGTTTGTTTTTCTAAAATCCTTGTTTGGGAACGCCGTATCCATCAAGACAGTCTAGATTATATCAGAGTAAAAAGCAATCCTGAGATCTCAGTGTCTTATAAGAACAAAGGTTTATTACTATCTATCCTGAGTCAGCCAGGTTTTACTCTTAAGTTTTTACTCTGAGATCCAGCTGACAGAAAAACCTCTGTCTGGAACATTGCCAGTTGTATAGCAGAAAGAAAAGAGATATAACCAACCATGTGCTGACTCTAAAAAGTTTCCCCAGGAAATGACTCATTACTTTCTTCCCACCATCATGAGCCAAAAATGTCACATGGTTTACTTCTAAGTTCAGTAGAATGGGGATGTATTATCTTCCCACAGGAAAGGGAAACACAGAGCAAGAAAGTTCACTTTTCTAGTCACTGGGTATTCAGTTCCTTTACTCTACCTCAAGCAGAAACACTCATCTCTTCCCTAAGGGAGACAATTCAAGAGTGCCCCCAGCCCTGACGTAGTCACTGCTTCAAACTCAAAGTTCAGGATCTCTGCAGGATGTGCAGTAATTTTTGCATGGTCTCTACGAGATATGTAACCTCTGGATCTAGAGAGCAATTGTCATATTTGGGTTTCCTTAGAATGGGACCCTGAGAGAGGGATTCAAGTGCAAATGATTTTTCCAGGAAGCAAAGGAAAAGCTAATGGAGGATAGGGGAAATGAGATAAAGAACAGAAGGTAGCCAGTAAAAGGCATGGACAGATAGAGCTAAATCCCATTGGAGAAATTGTGAGAGTCAGTGAAGGCACAGACCTCAGGATTATGCCACTTGAAGGACAAGGAACCTTGGGTACTTATACATTGACTCTCATTAGTTATTGTTTGAGGGCTGTTCCTTGGGTGGGGGTTGATTCCTCAGCACTTCTGGATTGCCACTTGGGCAGAGAAAGCCCTCAGGCAAAAATTTCAGACTATATAAATAGTTTAAATTCAGTAGGTGTGTACTAAAGAGTTAAGGGTGAGGGGACAGGGATGGGACACCAACAACATCATATATCAGTGAACCAAAAATACAAGTCATTTGTTTATTCCTACCCAAAATTCTGTGCTGGAACAGGGATAGGATAATATCACTAAATACTCTTATTTTGAAAGGAAAAGAATGAGAGGCACACAGCAGTCACTGGCCCATAACAATTCTGTAATTCTGTATGCCAGACATTATGAGAGTTCTAGTTGAAGATGAGACAGTGTTTGCCTGTCTCATCCCCCTGGGGTGTCTTTCTTTTTCCATTATCTTTGTTTAGATGCAACTGAAGAGGACTTTGAAGAATATATCCTAATTGGAGGCTGAATAGCTTTCTCACCTGCTTTCTCCTATAAAAGTTTAAGGACCCACAGGTCATTTTAAGTCTTGCACTGTCACAATCCTTTTTGCTGAGAATGATGGTTCTTTTGACTAAAAACTCTCTCAAAAACTTAGCTGGTATCTTTCAGTCAACATGTGTCAGTAGCTCCCACAATTCTTTTTGAGACGTGACTTTCTCTTAATATTTAGTTGTGGGTATCTTGAGTTTATTAGTTTTCTGAGCAAGAGCCACACTCTTAGGATCTTTCCCCTGAGCTATTTGGTCCTAATAAATCTTTGAAAATATTTATTAGGTGCTGTATTAGTTTTCTATTGCTGCCTAACAAATTACCAGAATCTCATTGGCTTAAAACAAAACACGTAATTATCTCATAATTCTATAGGTCAGAAGTCTAGAAGTGGTGTGACTGGATTTTCTGCCTAGAGTCACACAAGGCTGAAATCAAGGTTTCAGCAGGGCTGTGTACCTTTCTGGAGCTTGGAGTCATCTTCCAAGCTCACGTGGTTTTTGGAAGAATCTAGTTCCATGTGGTTGTAGGAGTGAGGTTCCCGCTTTCTTGCTGGCTGTTATCCAGGGATTACTTTCAACCCCTAGAGTCTGTACTCAGATCTTTACATGGAAGCTTACTTCTTCAAAGCCAGAAATAGAATTTCTCTTTTTCTTCAAATCTCTCAAACCTGATTATCAGGCTCACTCAGGAAAGTCTCCTTTTTGATGAACTCAAAGTCTTCTGATTAGGAACCTTAATTACATTTGTAAAATCTCTTTTACCATATGGTTTAAGAAAATCATGGGAGTGATAGCCCATCATATTCATAGTTTCTGCTCACACTCAAGGGGAGTAAAATGTGCATACACACATGCCAACTTAATAAAAAGACACAGATGCCCACTTAATTCAGAGGGCTTAACGTGATGTCTGATGGCTACATTCTTGAGTTGACCCTTTCTAGGAGGCTAAGTTTTAATCAGCCTTAGCCACTCAAAGACCTCAGTTTTATCTTTTCCTGTTTGGGCTTAAGAATGAATAGCTCTTCAAAATATACAAGGTCTTGAGTTTCTGGGTTCCCTATCAAGTTTTGGTCTTAACAAAAATTGGCAAATTCTTTCTGATCTATCTCTTTCTTGTATTATTTCATCACTTTCTATATAGGGAAATCAAAGCACACTGCTAAAATTCTGTTTTAGACTAAAGTCACAAGCTCATAAGGAGATTACATGTTTTCTAAATTATGGCAAGTGAAAGTTTAACCAAATGTTTCACCAATGCATTACACTGCCATCCTTCCAGTTTCAAAAGCTGCATATTTTAGAATTTGTTGAAGAAATACCAGCCCTGGAACCAATTTCTTTATTAGCAGAACAGCCTTAGTATTCTGCAGTATAGCAGATGACCTAAAAATCTCAGTGACTTTCCATGAGAAAATTTTATTACCTGCTCTTGCAACATTTTTATCCTGGGTCAGCCACATCTTCACTCTGATATCCAGGTGATGGAGCAGCCTCTACAAGGGACAGTTCCAGTTTTGTGGCAGAGGGGAAAAGAGACATGAGTAATCATGCTAGGCTCTTAAAACTTCTGCCTGAAGTGACAAACACCACTTCTGCCCATATTTCATTATCAGAAGCAAGTTGAATGGACATCCCTATGTTCAGCAGGATGTAGATATATGTATGGATGGAGATGTGTAATTCCCCTGCAAGAATGGGAAGGAAATCAGAATATTGTGCAAAGAGTAATACAATCTAATACTCTCATTGCTCTATGAAAAGACATTTCTCTCTCTCTTCAGGACTGGAGTTGTAGTCTTCTATTTGGTCCCTCTCCTTCAGTGTCTCTGTTGAGAAATATGCTTTTGGAATTTGGGAAGCAGGCCTGAGATCCCTCTTAAAGGAGGTGGTAGAATTGTCTATTTGACTAGCCTTTCTCAACATTTTTTTTCCCCCGGGAGGACGTGGGCATTGTTAAACTCCCTAACTTCTATAACCACATAACAGGATGCTCTCAGTGATGATCTTCACTCCTATTGCCTTGCAATATTTATTTTTGTGTCTCTTTGGTTTATGTGTAGGACAACGTAATTTAAAAAATTCATTTGACCTATTATTTTTGGATAAGGAGGAGGACCTGGGTGACAAACGTCAGAGATCTTGGTGGGTTTTGCAGTATCTACAGCCTAGTTGGCAGTTCTGTTCATCAGCTTTCCATGGGCCCATATCAGGGCTCTAACTGCTTTCTGCATTGTTATGATGATGGAATATATATTAGTCAAGGTCCAGTCAGGAAAAGAGAAGCCACACTAGTGTGATATGTTCTCTTAGAATGGGAAATACAGCTGTTTGTGGGAGCATGAAATACAGATGCCTGGTAGTGAACAGGAAAAGCTCTGTTGACACTGTGATGTTTGAAGTGATCCTCAAAGGATGAGAAGGAGCTCTTACTTCTTATCAGGATGGAAGAAGTAAGAGCTAGGGAGGTGAGACTGGGAATTCCAAGCAGACAACAATAGGTGTGAACGCTTGAGAGTAGTTTAGTATGGTGGTTAAGAATTTAGGCTTTAGAGTTAGACTGGTTTGTGTTTGAATGCCAGATCTAATAATTTCTAGCTGGTGGTTATAATATTTCAACCTCAAAGTGGTATTGTGAAAATTATAAGAAATAATGCATATTATTTGTTATTAGGAACATCAAAATAAATGACCAAAATCACTTTTAATAAAAGCATATAAATATGATACAGTGTTACCAGGAAAAGGGAGTAGATTTGTGTGTGGATAGAATTAATGTAAGACATGATACCCCAGATCTGGGGAGGCAGGTGATAAAACATGAAGCTAAACATGTAAGCTGTAAAGTCTCAAGTGTCCTTTGAGATAAAGGTTTTGGGTTTTACATACAAGCAAAAAAGAATGATGGAAATAACTAACAAGAGATACAGCATGGTCAAATTTGGGCATAAAAATCTCACTCTGTAGCAGTATGAATGATAAACAGGAAGTGGGGAGCAAGTTATCATTAGTATCGTGTCCCAGGTGAGGGATGAAGTGGCTTGATCTGGGGCAGGGTCATAGCCATGGGGATGCTGACACACTAGAGATTCAGAGTGATTTGTTGTGAAATCAAAGACTGATTAGAAGAAAACCCACCTGTGTCCTGATGAGGGGTCCCAGAGGTCTTTGAGGGGCCCTAATCTCTACTAACTAGGGGTATAGATAGCCCCAGGAATTAGATGTTCTTATCTCTCTTCTTCAGAAGTAAAAACTGAGGCTTTGAAGAATGACAACTCACTCATATTAGTCAAGGCAGACTCAAACTGTTGTAACAGACACACCCCAAACATCAGTGGCTTATCACAGTTGTGTTCACTAATTATTATCACTGTTGTGACAGTCAGTTTTATGTGTCAGCCTGGCAAAGCTACTGTGTCTAGTTATTCAATCAAACATTAATCCAGGTATTGCTATGAAGGTATTTTGTAGATGTAATTAACATCTAAAATGACTTGAAGTAAGGGAGATTATCCTAGATATTCCGGGTGAGCCTGATTTGATCTGTCGAAAAGCCTTAAGAGCCTCTAAGACTTCCATGTAGAAGAAGAAATTCCACCTGTGGATTG
This sequence comes from Physeter macrocephalus, assembly GCF_002837175.3. Taxonomy (NCBI): domain Eukaryota; kingdom Metazoa; phylum Chordata; class Mammalia; order Artiodactyla; family Physeteridae; genus Physeter; species Physeter macrocephalus. The sequence goes on along the minus strand of NC_041215.1, from coordinate 6,274,151 downwards.
ATGCTTCAGCTTTTGCTGGAAAGTTCCATCCTGCCTTTCCTGACACCCTGCTCTAAGGATTTAGGACTTGCATAGGTAGTACCCACAGTCATGTAAGCCAATTTCTTACAATACATATCTTAACATGCATCTCCCTGCCTGCTGTTTTCTACAGGCAATCAACATCTACAATTCTCTTAAGGGGTCTTTCTGAAATTAAAGCAGACAGGTAAAAATCATTTGATGTGAGATTTGTTTTTTGGTACACTATACTTCACATATAGAAGGCTGCACAGGAGTGAGACATTTTGAATAATATTTAATTAGTAACTACTCTCTTGGTAAAGCCTTATGTGCATTATGATTATGGCCACAAACTGCAGGTATAAGATGGAGACCCTATAAGTGTCCTAGTCCACTCTGCTTGTTACCCAGGGAATTGCTGGTTCCTGACAATACGGCTGTCTGCGGACACGAGTTCTCTTTCTCTATTTGAGCCCTAAGTAATAGACCTTGTCCAATAATGGTCAGGGAGGGGGTTGGGGTTTAGCTCCATGCAGTCCTTCAGGGATCCAGGTGCCTTCTATCAAGTTTCTGCCACTTCTTAGGGCCTCAGGATTTTCCACTGGGATTTTTTCAGTTGGTAGCTGAGAGAAGAGCAATAAAGAACAGAGAAGGCACACTCATTCTTAACTCTCTTGTCCTAGAGGTGACTAAAGCACTTTGGGAATTTGATATTCCTCTGGTGAGAACCAGTGTCATGACTAGCAAGGGGTTTGGGAAATGAGATCTGGCACTGCACTCAGGAAGAAGGTGAGAATCCAGATACTGGAGAGCATTAGCAATTTTGACCCCTGAGAAGTTGCAAGTGCCCTTTCCCTTAGTGCAGTTCAGCTGCAAGTCGGCTTGGTCATTCCAGGCCGTGAGTAGTATTCGCTTTGCCAGTTGTCTGTCACATACTCAAATCTTGCAGAGCTGGAGCCTGAGTGATGCATCCAATTAAGAGTGTCAAGGAAGATGACTGAGGTTAAATATGGGGAAACCAGGTTTAAATACAAAGGGTGTGAGAGGACAAAGAAGTATCCCTAGCTCTGTGTATTAGTTTTATATGTTGCATAACAGATTACCACAAACTTAACAGCTTTGAACAACACATGTTTACTATCTTAGATTCATCAGAAATCCAAGTATGGCTTAGCTGGGTACTCTGCTCAGGATCTTGCAAGGCTGTAATCATGAGGTTGGCTGGAATGTATTCTTATCTGGAGGCTTAACTGGGAAAAAATCCACTTCCATTCTCCCTCAGGTTGTTGGCAGAATCAATGTCCTTATGGCTAAGGACTGAGGTCCCTGTTTTCTCATTGGCCAGCTTCTAGAGGCCACCACAGTTCCTTGAGGTTGCACTTTGGTGGCTGCCACTTGGATCACTTTCCCAACATGGCAGCCTACTTCTTCAAGTCGTTAAGGGAGAGTCTCTCCCACTCCTGTTTGTTAAGGTGAGGTCTTATATAATTACAGAGTGACATCCTGTTGCCTTTGCCATGTTCTTTTGCTTGGAAGCAAGTCATAGGTTCTTCTGTACTTGAGGGGAGGGGATTATACAAGGGTGTGACTCAGCAGGGGTGGTCACTTCAAGACTTATCCACCATACTCTGTCACAGAGATGCGACACAGTAGATGCAAAATAAATATTTGTTGAAGAAGTGAATGACAAAAAGTGAATCTGGTGAAAGGAGGTCCAGGAAAATCCCAGACAGGACTTTTGTTTCCATACCTTGGAAGCTTTCATTCACATGGACATGTGAGTTTGTTTAAAAGAGGGGTAATAGATTGGATTCACACTCTTGGATCCTAATTCTCATCCTGCATTTCTCCCTGCATATAGGAAGATCGTGTACAGAATTGGGCAGCCAGGCCTTGGGGTGGGGATAAGGGGAGTAGATTGCCTTGTAAAGTGAATATTGTCTCACTTAAGCAAGTGCCAAGGTAATGGGGGAAAGTCTCCTAATCTCACTGTGCCTGCTGTGCGAAGTCAGCACCGTTATTATAATGAAGACAATGATTGGATTGGAGTTCCGCAATTACCACATCATCTCTGCCTATTGAGATATGAAAACCCAAATGCCAAGGGTGACCCAGTTCCTTCTGTTGCTGAATTTTCCTCTCTCTGCCCAAATTAATTTTTTTTCAAGCTGTTCCTGGAAAAATCAGTTATAATCTGAGGTGCCATCTGTCTTTCTGGCTTCAAGCCAAACAACTACATTAAAAATTGGGGGGAGACTTTCCTGCACTGTTCTTAGCTTGTGCCATTGCAGAAAGAAAGGAGTTGGCAAGGAAGGGTGTCTTGGAAGTGGAACCAGAGACAAGGATTTGAGTACACATAGTTTTTGGGAGGTGACCCCAGGGAGCCTCAGTGCAGGAGTGGGGAAGTGAGACAGGGAAGGGAAAGAAGCTCATACAGGGTGCATTTATGAGCTGGTTACCATGCCTGTAACTGAGGTGCAATCTCACTGGTGGCCCCAAGGAACTGTAAAACATGCCCCAGAGTCATCTCAATCAACGGGCAAGAAAGCAGGCATATCTATCACCAGACCTCGTAATATTTTATTAAGATTTTTTATTTTTGTATCTGTGCTTATGAGAGACATTGATCCGTAATTTTCCTTTCTTGTGATATCTTTATCTTGCTGTCGTATCAAGGTAACACCTGCCTCATTAAATGGATTAAGAAGTTTTCCCTTGTCTATTTTCAGAAAGAGTTTGCATAGTATTTTTTTCCTTAAATGTTTGATAGAATTCAACAGTGAAGCTAACGGGACCTGGGCTTTTCTGTGTGGGAAGATTTTAAATTACTAATTCAATTTATTTACTTGATATATGTCTATTCAGATTTTCTATTCCTTCTTGAGTCACTTCTGGTAATTCGTGTCTATCTAGGCATTTGACCATTTCATCTAAGTCTATTTTGTTGGCATAAACTTGTTTATAATGTTCCATTACATTCCTTTTATTTTCTGTAGGTTTGTAGTGATTTCCCTTTCTTTATTGTTGACTTTGGTAATTGTGTGCTCTTTATTTTTTTTTCTAAAAGTCATTCTCGGCAAAGGTACATTAATTTTGTTGATCTTTATAAAGAACTAATGTTTGATTTCATTAATTCCCTCCATTTTATTTTTCTGTTTTTCTAGTTTATTGATTTATGCTCTTAAAGTTACTATTGACCTTCTATTTTTTTTTTTTTTTTTTTGTGGTACGCGGGCCTCTCACTGTTGTGGCCTCTCCCATTGCGGAGCACA
>NC_041215.1:6248498-6270532 GCF_002837175.3 Physeter macrocephalus | reverse complement strand
GCACAGGCTCAGCGGCCATGGCTCACGGGCCCAGCCGCTCTGCAGTATGTGGGATCTTCCCAGACCGGGGCACGAACCCGTGTCCCCTGCATTGGCAGGCGGATTCTCAACCACTGCACCACCAGGGAAGCCCGACTTCTATTTATGCTGTTTTTGATTTGTTCTTCCTTTTCTAGGTTTTTGAGGTAGAACTTTAGATTTTTGATATTTTTTTCTGTATTTAAAACTATAAATTTCCCTCTAATCATAGCTGTAACTGTATCTTACATATTTTTATTTTGTGTTTTATTTTATTTATTTTCCTTATAACTTCTTAGCCTCATGGGTTGTTTGGAAAGGTGTTGTTTAATTTGCAAATATTCCAGAATTTCTTACATTCTTTCTGTTGCTGATTTCTAGTTTAATTTCATATGGCCAGAAAATATACTTTGTATGATTTCAAATTTTAAATTTTATCGAAGTCTGTTTTATGGCCCAGCATATAATCTATGCTGGAGAAGAATCTTCCCTGTGAAGCTGAAAGAACTATATTCTTTTGTTGTTGGGTGGAGTGTTCTAGATGTGTCATTAGGTCAAGTTTATCTCATTGTTCTATCAGTCACTGAGAGAGAAGCATGAAATTTCCAAGTAAAATTATTCAATTATCTATTTCTTTTTAAAATTCTGTCAGTTTTTGCTTTTGTATTTTGTGTCGTTGTTTTAGGTAGATACACATTTATCATTGTTACATCTTTCTGATGAATAGACCCTTTTATCATTGTGAAATATTTTTGTCTCTAGTAGTATCCCTGAACTTAAAGTCTTTCGTGCCTGATATTAATATAGCCACTCCAACACTCTAAGTTTTGCTTTTCCCTTTTTTTTATAAAACAAAATTTCTGTATTACAGTAGAAGAAACCCCTTAACTGAGGGGTTAGACAAACCTGGATTTGAACCTTGTCTCTGCCATTCATTATGCAAGTGGCTGTGAGGAAGTGCTTCCTCTTCTTTAGATTTCATTTTTAAAAAAATTATTGTGATAAAAAGCACATAACATGAACTTTACCATCTTAACCATTTCTAAGTGTACAGTTCAGTAGTGTTAAGTATATTCACATGGTTGTGCAACAGATCTCCAGAATTTTTCTTCTTGCAAAAATGAAGGTCTGTACCCATTCAAAATAACTCCCCGTGTTTCTCTCTCTCAGCCCTGGGATAACCAGCATTCTACTTTTTGTTTCTGAGTTTGATTACTTTAGATACTTCATATAAGTAAAATCATATCATATTTGTCTTTTTGTGACTGGCTTATTTCACTTACCATCATGTCCTTAAGCTTAATCCATGTTGTAGCATGAACAGAATTTTCTTCTTTCTTAAGGTGGAATAACATAGCATCGTATGTATATACTACACCTTGTTTATTCATTCATTCATCGATAGAGACCAGGTTTGCTTCCACCTCTTGGCTGTTGTAAATTGTTGCTATGAACATAAACATGAAAATATTTCTTAAGACCCTACTTTCAGTTCTTCTGTGTATATACTGATAAATGGAATTGCTGCATCACATAGTAATTCCACTTTTAACTTTTTGAGAAACCAACATGTTATTTTCCACAGCATCTGCATTTTCCATTCCCACCAACAGTACATAAGGGTTCCAATTTCTCCACATCCTCATCAATGCTTGTTATTTTATTTTATTTTATTTTATTTTTTCATAGTAGCCATCTTAATGGGTGTGAGGTGGTATCTTATTGTGGCTTTGATTTGTATTTCCCTAATTATTAGTAATGTTGAGCATCTTTTCATATGCATGTTGGTCGTTTGTATATCATCTTCGGAGATATGTCTATTTAAGTCCTTTGCCCATTTTTGAATCAGATTTTGTTGTTGTTGAGCTGTAGGAGTTATTTATACATTCTGGATATTAACCCATTATCAACTCTATGATTTGCAAACATTTTCTTCTATTCTGTAGGTTGTCATTTCACTCTATTGATTGTATTCTTTAGTGCACAGAAGTTTTTGATGTAGTCCAATTTGTCTATTTTTACTTTTGTTGCCTGTGCTTTTGGTGTCCTATCCAGGAAATCCTTGTCAAATCCAATGTTATGAAGTTTTTCTCTATGTTTTCTTCTAGTAGCTTTACAGTTTCAGGTCTTAGATTTAGGTGTTTAATCCATTTTGAGTTAATTTTTGTATATGGTGTTAGGCAAAAATCCAGCTTCACTTTTCTATGTTGATATCTGGTTTTCCCAACACTATTTGTTGAAGAGATTGTCCTTTCCCCATTGAATATCAGAAACCATTTGACCACACCTACAAGTTTTTTCTGGGTTCTGTATTTTGTTCCATTGGGTATCTGTGTCTTTTTTAATGTCACTACCACACTGTCATGATTATTGTAGCTTTGCAATAAGTTTTGACGTTAGGAAATATGAGATCTCCAGCTTTGTTCTTCTTTTTCAAGATTGTTTTAACTATCTGGGGGTCTCTTGAGATTGCAGGAATTTTAGTATGGATTTCTCCAATTCTTCAAAAAATACCATTGAGATCTTTTTAGATTGTATTAAATGTGTAGATTACTTTGGATAATATTGACATCTTAATGATATTAAGTCTTCCAATCCATGAACACAGGATGTCTTTCCACTTATTTGTGTCTTCTTTAATTTCCATACACAAGCTTTTGTAATTTTCAATGTACAAATCTTTTGTCTCATCAACTACATTTATTCCTAAGTATTTTATTCTTTTTGGTGTTATTGCAAATGGAATTATTTATTTAATTTTCTATTTGGATTGTTCATTATTGATTATAGAAATGTAACAAATTTGGGGGTGTTGATATCCTGTAAATTTGCAAAATTAATTTATTAGCTCCAACTGATATTGTATGGACTATTTAGAGTATTTTACATGTAAGATTATGTTATCTATGAAACAAGATTATTTTACTCCTTCCTTTCAAATGTGTAAACTTTTAATTAATTTCTCTTGCCTAATTAATCTGGCTAGGACTTCCAGTACTATGTTAAATAGAAGTGGCAAAAGTAGGCATCCTTGTCTTGCTCCTAATCTTAGAGGAAAAGCTTTCAGTCTTTCACCACTGCTTATGATGTTAGCTGTGGGCCATTCATATATGTCTTTTATTATGTTGAGGTAGTTTCCTTCTATCCTTGTTTTAAGTATTTTTATCATGAAAGAGTATTGGGTTGTGTCAAATACTTTTTTTCTGCATCAGTTGAAATGATCACGTGATTTTTTACTTCATTCTCTTATGTGTATTACATTGATTAATTCCTGTATGTTGAACCATCCTTGTATTCCATGAATAAAACCCACGTGGTAGTGCTGTACAATGCTTTGAATGTGCTGTTGAATTCTGTTTGTTAGTATTTTGTTGTGGATTTTTGCATCAATGTTCATCAGTGGATATTGGTCTGTAGTTTTCTTTTCTTACAGTGTCTTTGTCTAGCTTATGGATTACAGTAATGCTAACCTCCTAGAATGAGCTTGGAAGTGTCCCTTCCCTTTCAATTTTTTGGAAGAGTTTGAGGAGGATTGTTAATTCTTTACATGCTTGGTAGAATTTGCCAGTGAAGCCACCTGGTCCTGGGCTTTTCTTTGTTGGTAGATTTTTGATTACTGATTCTACTAGTTAGATAGTGGTCTAGTGATAGGTCTGTTCAGATTTTTTCTTTCTTCTTGATTCAGTCTTGGTAGGTTGTATGTTTTCAGGAATTTATTCATTTCACTAGGTTGCCAAATATGTTGGTGTACAATTATTCATATTTTTTCTAATTCTTTTTATTTCTATAAATTCTGTTATAATGTCACCTCTTTCATTTCTTAGTTATTTGAGTCTTACCTCTTTATTGGATTTCTTTTTATTTTTAAAAGTAACTTCCTTGGACCTAAGCTGTGGAACCCATCTCTTCTGCAATGGGCATCCACTGATGTCTCTCCTCAATTTTCTCTTCTTGTTTTTATTTATTAGCCCTGCTTCCCAGGGGGACCCCTGTGTCTACATAACTGAGTGGTCAATGATTTGGGTACAGATTGTGCTCAAACACCCTGAAACCCAAGCCCCCAGTATATGCTGATTGATATGTGTGTGGGTTGGGGAATGCACTCAAAATTGCAGGCAGTTCTCAAGTTTGCCTTGTCTTTTACTTTCTTCTATGCTCTTTTGGTTTCTCTTGAACATATGTGTAGCTTTTCCAGTCAGCCAGCAATGTGTGTAAAGCCTATCTCAACCTTTCTATAGCTTCCTCAATTCCAGAACTTCAGGCTGGTCCAACTCTCACCCCATCTGAGATCACAGCTCTGCGTTAGCAAAGCTAAAGGTGTTCTCTCTTCATTCCCAACCAATTTTACCATGTTTACCTGGGAAGAACACAGGGCTTTTGTCTTTGCTCTACCCTAGATGATGTCTTCCTTTTGCCAGCACAGCTGTTGATTTTCAAGGCCAACTCCATGCTGATTAAAACTACTCCTTTACTCTCTGAGTTGGTAGGTGGAGGATAGGTGCAGTTCCAGGTAAGAAGACAGACTTCTGCTGTTCTTACCTGAAACTCTTGCAGTTTTTCAACAACAGACAGTTCTCAATTTGTTGTCTGCCCTTGACCAATTTACAGTGCCCCCAAATGCTTGCTTTTGACTATCTTGTCCAATTTTATACTTGTTTTCTTGTTGAGAGGAATTATGCATCTCTTCACACCACCATAAGAGGAACTTCCTTCTCTTCCATTGTAATGGACTGAATTGTGTCTCCTTCCTCTCCCCACTATCCCATTCATATGTTGAAACCCTAACTTCCAATGTGACTATATTTGGAGTTGGGGAATTTAAAGGTATACTTAAGGTTAAATGAGGTTATAAGATGGGCCCTTAATCTGATAAGACTATTGTCCTTATAAGAAGAGGGAGAGACACCAGTAGTGTATACACGCAAAGGAAATATGAAGACACATCAAGAAGGTGGCCATCTACAAGCCCAGGAGAAAGGCCACTGGAGAAAGCAAACCTGCAGGCACCTTGATCTTGGACTTCTAGCCCCTAAAACTGAGAAAATAAACTTCTATTGTTTAAGCCACCCAGTGTGGGGTATTTCGTTATAGCAGCCATAGCAGGATAATGCATCCATTATGTCTTGAAATTACTTTAATCAGATTTTTGCTCCCATAATTATAATAAAACTTCCCTTCGTCCTGTCCAGATAATCTCTTCATTGCTAAATCCAGTGGTTAATTCTCAGTCTTCCAGTCTCCCAGTCCAGATCCACAGACCTTCTTGATCTATCAGCAGCATTTGATACAGTTGATCACTTCCTCTGCTTTGATATACTTTGTTCATTTACTTCCAGTGGATCACAGTGCATTGATTTTCTCCTTTCTCACTGGCCACTCTTCCTCAGTCTTATCTGCTGATTCCTTTTCATATGTCCTACTTCTTAATGAGGAGTGCTCCAAGATTCAGTCCTTGGACCCTCCATCTTCTCTATCATTCCCTTGGCTATATTATTTAATATCATGGCTTTAAATAGCATCTGAAGATGATGAAGCCTAAATTGATATCTCTAGCCTAGGCCTCTTTCCTAAACTTCAAACCCCCATATCCATTTTCATACTCGACATCTCCACTTGTCTCTCAAACTTAAACTTAACATGTGCAAAATGGAACTCTTAGTCAATTAATTGAAGTGAGTTTCTACCTAAATTAATGACAATTTGATTTTTTGATTGCTTGAGCTAAAAACATTGGTATCTTTTTGTCACCAGTATGTAACCTATTTTACATGTATCAGCAAACCCTACTGCTTAATCTTCAAATATATCTGGAATTTGACCACTCTGTCTATTTCCACTTTAGTTGTCATGGTCCAAGCCATCATTGTCATTACATGGTTGGCTGCAGTGGCCTCTTCACTGGTCCCTTGGCTGTTATTCTCTTTCTCTATTCAACATGGAAGCCAGAGTACTCCTATTAAAACATATCAGATATCATCAGGTCTCTGCTTAATAACCTCCTATTACTTTCCATCTCGGTCAGAGTAAAAGTCAAATTTCTTTCAAGTTCTTCCAAAGGCTGTACACAAGCTGGGCCCCATTGCCTTTCTGACCCTATCTGATTCTCTGTCTCTGTTGTTGGACTCTTTCCAGCCATGCTGACCTCTTTGCTCTTCTTCCTATGTGACACACACCTCTAGGCTTTGCGTGTGCCTTTCCCAGTCTAAGCTTTGCATATGCCTTTGCATGTGCCTTTCCCAGTCTAAGCTTTGCATATGCCAAGGGAAAACCTCCTCTGCAATACTTACCTCCTTCAAGTCTTTGCCTAACATGTAAACATTTTAGAGAGGCCCTGCATTTCTTATCTCCCTTCTCTGACTTATTGCTGTGGAGTATTAGCACCTTGTAATATTCTGTATTATTTACTCTTCTGTTTACTATCTGTCTCCCTTTATTAGAATATAAATTCCATGAGGGCAGGGATTCTTTTTTTCTGTTTAATTGCTGTACTCATGGTGCCTAGAAGAATGCCTGACTTGTAAGAGATGCTTAGTGAATATTTGTTGAATAAATAGATCACTGTTTCAAAATTGGATCCAGAAAGGAACTCGATTTTTCACTTGCATGTCCCCAACTCAAAGCACAGAATTGACCCAGAGGGGCCACACACTCATGCACTAACAATAGTAATAGTTAAAACTACCCTTGCGCCTTTAATAAGCAACTGTTTGGAAGGGTTCTATAGGTAAGATGTACCAAATATTCAACTAACAGACAATCCCTATTTTGTACAACAACTTCTAGAGTGTAGCAATATAGGAAAAGCAAATCAGTATATTTCATGAGCTTGATATTACCTTGATGTCAATCTGAAAAGAGTAGTTTGAGCCAAGAAGATTATAGGCTTGCTGGTCTCACTTTATTTTCATAAATACAAATAATCTCAAACAAAATATTTGTAAATGAATTCTACTTTTATAAAATAAAATTTAAAAACTCAAACAACATTTTAAAGACAAGACTACTCTTGCTCTACCACTTATAGCTGTGTGGCCTTGGGAAAATTAAATTCTCAGAGCCTCCCTTTCCTTATTTAAAAAACAGAATTGATAAATTCTAACTCATTTATCCATGTTTGCATTCATTCTATTTTTATTAGAGTACTCCTGCCATGCATTGCTTTTAGTACTGGGGACCAAAGTCAGTATAGTCTTTGCTTGTGAAGATTAAATACGTGGAAATTTATTAACACAGCACAGTCCCTGGCACACAGTAGGTGGTTTAAAAGGGTGGATCCATTTCCCATATCTAATCTGCTAGCCAAACTCTTGGTAGTATCACTAGTTCTACACGTTCACACTCATCCTCATTGCTCAAATGTCACCTCCCGAGGGAGCCCATCCCCGACCATCACATCTAAATAGCTCCCTGTCCCTTTATGTCTTATTACCCCATTTGATTTTCTTCATAGCACTTTTCACTTTCTAAATTTATCTTTAAAATATTTTTCCCTTTCATTGCATGTTTCCCCTCTCTGAAAATATAAGCTTCATGAGAGCAGGAACCCCTTTCCTTATTCTCTGTTGTGTCCTTGGCACCTGGAAGGGCGCCTGGCACATGGAAGTGCTCCACAAAAATGTGGAGGATGAGATTACTGAGTACCTGGGACTTTCCTCTCTGTAGCTCCATGCCAGGCACAGGGCTTGGCCCAGAGCAGGGGTTCAGAAAGTGTGTGGAATGAAATTCTTGTCATGTGGCCGGCACTGGGTCATCTTCCTAACTGGTTTCAGTGTAAACTGCTTCTCCATAAATATTTGCAACATGGAGAGGTGTTGGATGTGACTTGAGCATGGGCAGTGCCTCTGGAGCAAAGCCAACACTCCATCCTTAAACATCCATCTATAAACACCCACAGGGATGCAGGCCCTGCATTTCCTGTATTATGGTTCTGAGTGAAACACTATTTTCCTCTCCCTACTACTCTAGCCTCCCAGGGAGATGGGTAAGTACAGAAGAGCATGTGTATAAAACATCACAATTTCCAAACTTCACTGCTTCTCAAGAATGTCATCAGCTCCTCACACCAACCCTGGGAGATAGGACATGTTTTGACTCATTTTGTAGAGCAGAGAGCTAGGTGATTTGCTCACGTGACACAGCAAATGGATGGTGAAGTCAATGTCTGACTCTAAATCCCACACTTTCCCACTTTAATTTCCATCTCTTGGCCTGAGATAGGACTAGAAACTTGCTGAAGTATGTGTTCAAGCTGGAAGGTAAGAAGATGCAAAGAAAGGAAAAACAATTTTTTTATGTTAAATGCATTATTAAAAAGTATAAGGGAAAGAATGAATGATAAAATGTTAAAAACAACCTAAAATTTACTCTTTTAGGTGGTAAAAAATACCAGATACTCTACACATTGCATCCAGAATGGCAGACATTAGATAATGTTATCTGTCAAGAAAGAAATTAGAAAAGTTTTAGTGAGTAGGTAATCATGAAATGTTTTTACTTGTCTTTTTAGATAGAAAGTAAAAACTTAAAAGAGGATGCAAAATATCCCAACTGATTTGACAATGCTTGAAAGAAAAGGAGCTGAGATTTTTAAAAAAATCAACACATTTTTGAATACAACACATTTATCAGACATTTCTATAGTCTAGCACATTGCCTCCATAACTCATTCAATGCTCACAACAACCTTGCAAATCAAGGATTCTTCTCTCCATTTTAGGGTTGAGCTCAGAGACGTGAAATGATTTGTCTAAGGACACAAAGTTAATAAGTGGTGGGACTGGAGTTTAAAATGCCCCTTCACCAAGCTATTTGTTTGGGTCAAAAGTGGCCTGAGCTACATGGGATAGATCCAGCCCTCAGCTATGGGTTTGTAGCATGGCTTTGGCAGTTGCATTATCAGGATGAGATGGCATGGAAGAGCATTGTGCCTGGGGGAGCCCTCGTTCCTGGGGAACTGTACAATAATATGCAGGAATAGATGTAGGTAGAACAGTTCAAATACCATGGAAGAAACACACTGTGTTTTGAGGCAGGTGGAATCTATGAAGAACTCTGAGGCATTAAAAATCCCACTGACATTGAGAATACTATACAATTAATACATTAGTTCCACACACGAAAGTGATTGGTTGGGTGAATGGGCATGGGACATGGACCAGAGTGGGATTCAGAAGTAGCTCAGAGGATGTCAGAATCAGGCAAAGGAAAGAGGTCAGAACTCAAGCTTTGGCAGTACCCCGGGTTCTTCTGTGTTACATACTTCATTTCACCAAAACCCTATTGTGAAGGGCTTGGTTATATCAAAGCAATATTTGTCATCTGATAAGTATGTGCAATACACATGTGCACGTAAGTGGATACATGTGAGCCTAAGCATACATACACACACACACACACACGACAGACATTCATAATTAAACTATTTAATAAATTATTTTTGTTTCCACAGGGTGGTTTCAATTCTCATAATTTTGGGGGGGTAGCCTAAAATAGGATAGTAATTTTAAAAATTTCAACACTCTAAAGAAAATGGAAGCTTGTAAGGAAAAAATGGTCACGCAGAAAACACACAGTAGTACTTTGTTAGTTCATATTTATTTTACATTTTCAAATTATAACAATTCCTTGTGTTAAAGTTAGTCAATAAAGACAGCAAAGCACTTTTGGTGAATTCACAATTTGAACTGAGGCTTATGAATGGTTACCACATATCAGCCTCAACACCCTGTGTAGTCCTGTATTTTGTTTTATAGTTTAGTCAATCTAAACACTGAACAATCAGTGCTGAAAAAGTTTTGATTCACACAGAGAAGTAGCTACAAATGGCGGACTTTTAAAAAACTACATTTTTCTTCTTTCTGGAGATGTGACATACACATTTTCTGGTAAGTAATTTTCTACCAAACATTGTACTGAATCAAAGCCAGACAGGTGGCTGGTAAAGCAGTTCTACCACTTACTCATGCTGAGTTGGACCATTGGAACACCAAGTTGGTAAGAGAGAGATTTTGAAAGGGCTAAGACATTGCAGTCATCTTTTTTTTTAAAAAACCAAACTCACATCTACCACCCCAACAGAAAAATCTAACAAACTGAGTTATACAGAAAGGATGTTAAATAAACCTGAACAAACACACGTAACATGGGATAAGGAAAGCATATTTTTTAGCCTACTCCCAGTGCACAGCACACTTTCATTGGTGCCCATTAAAATAAGAAAGCCAACGTGGAAAACATTTTTGCCTTCATAGCACTAACAACTAAAAAGCACGCAGTATATAATACTTTGATCTTTAAGGGAGTAATAAAGGAAATTCCAAGGATAGATCTATTAAGTTAACCTGAATGTTCAGCTATTTTTTTCAAAAATAATGCTTAAAAGAGGTTTCCAGAAACAGTGAGACTCCATCCGGACCAGCAGAAGACACAGTGATAAGAGGCCTGCAAATGTAAAACAGAGTGATGTTCACATGGAGCTTTTAGGCAAAGAACATCTCTTTCAGTTTATTCCCATAGCCCAGGCTAGCTGTGATAATAGGAGCTTCAAAAATCTCAAGACAGGGATAGCTGGTTTGAGTAACATTCTATACAAACACTCCCAGACGGTTCTCACACAGCTGGGCGACTGGGGCTGAAGGGCTGAGACTCTCACTCAAGTGAAAGAGCTGAGAATATGTAGAAATTTTGTGGTAAGCCTGCTGTGGTATTTGGGAATAAGTTGGGGGGTGGGTTCATGATGGTGGGCTACCCCACATTCTTGGCACACCAACATGTGTGTTGGGGGAAGGAGACCCCCAGGTGGAATGCTCAATATCGGCTTACCCCAGAAATCTGATTCGGAAGCAGCTGAGAGAGGTGTCTGCTCTGGGAGGAATATGGAACACAGGGTGTTTCAGGGTCGGGTAATTTTCTTTTTGACTCATCAATAATTATCATTCAAGAGGACCTGCAGCACAGAGTCTATCTCTGCAAGGTGTATTCTCCTGTCACCATTAGCCAAAGCCTCTCCAAGCCTTTTGGGCCAATGATGTCTACAACAGTCCCATTGCCTGGAGGTGGGAGTTGGTGCCACAGATTTTTCTGGGAGGCTGTCATGGAAGATGATTTGCACAACAAAGTCTCCACTGAACTGCTGCTGAAGTCTGCAGTCCAGAAGCATGTCTTTAAAATCCTAAAAGTCAGTACAGTTAACTCTTGAGCAATATGGATGTTAGGGGTTGACAATCCACCCGCAATTTTACAATTGACTCTCTGTATCCACCATTCTGCATCTGAGGACACAGCCAACCACAGACCATGTAGTAAAGTAGTATGTATTTATAGAAACAGATCCACGTATAAGTGGAGCTCGCAGTTCAAACTCGTGTTGTTCAAGGGTCAACTGTCAATGTGAGTAGCATGTTGAGTATGTCTCCAGCCCCTTCATCTTTGTGATGCTCTATGTTGCTGTGAAGGCCGCCATGTGGACTATGGAATCTGTTCCAGCAGGCTTTCTTCAATATACCAAAGGATTATATTCATTAAAAGTAGACATATATGTGAGTTAATTCTCCTTCTGTTTTCAAACTCCTGGTAGTACTCGTCCATGGTTTTTCTCTGTAACAACTGGAACTCATCATTCATGATAATGTCCTCTAAAGAGCCAACCAGAGCTTCAAATTCTGCTTCAGAGCTGAAAGAGATGGACAGCATAAACATGGGCCTCCTACTAGACCCAAAGTCTGGGCCCAGCCTCCACTCTACCCTGCTGAGCCCCAGTTGGCATTGAGGGCACGTCAGTGGGCCTGGAGGGGCCCTCATAGCCCGGACCGTGGCCTACTCAGGACCCTGTTGGCTCTGAACCCCTCCATGAGGCTCCAGCCTCAGCCTCCCTGGGCTGCTGTCTCTGCCCAGCTGAGTCTACCACTGATGCTGCTACCTGCGGATGTTTGTTTTTAACAGCTCAATGAGTAATCTCAGGATATTTGTCAAATTAAACTCATGAAGCAGCTTGAAAACATAGTACAAAATTTCTGTTTCAACACTGAATCACTGACAACATATTGGCATTTCTGAATTGCAAATGCACAACTTGAAGAAGTCAATGCATGGAATCTGGGATCAATGAAGAATCCCCATTATTTAGTATTTTATACAACATGATTTAATTGTTAAAGTAATGATCATCCTTGTAAGTTTCAAAGCTGCCCAACTCCTTGTGTTTTGCATATTGAACCCCAGCTTTACATTTCAGGTTCATTGAGGACCCTTTACGTGCAGTGGCAACCTGTCCAACAGAACTTAATCACATTTGGAGGTGAGCCCCCAAACTTGCTGCAAACCCCACAGTAGTCCCAGAAGGACATGGACGTGTTGTGCCATGTAAGCCTTCACCTGGTGTCACACACCTGGCTTGATTTGCACTGAGCGGGTATATTCAGCATTTATCCAAGGGTGCTAGGCGCATATTTTTCCCTAATATATTCATTTGAATAATTTTATGTGAGTGTAAACACGCCCAAACCTTATATATATTTTTTAAAGAACAATTCTAATCATTGTAATCATAATCAGTAAACCCATTTTCCAGATGTTCAATGGTAAATACTGAGGTGGCAGAAGAATCCTTTGTTGGAAGTCTGCATCACCGTGAATTGTCACAGAAGCGCACAGCAAAGCACTGGAAGGCTTCAATGTGCTGTGGTTTGGTACATGGGACAATTGGGTGTGTGCTCTTCCACGTTATGGCTTTGAAAATTGTAAATGTACTTTAAAAAATGATATTTGAACAGATTTCCTCAGCACCTCAAATACCACCATAGTCTGAAAACCAGTGGCACAGAGGAAAAGGCTCTCTTGAACTGAATACTGACTGCTGCTTGTTAGCTGTATGAACAATATTTCCCTTCTTTAAACCTCAGTTTTCTCAAAGGAGGTGGTCATTCCATGGGGTTGAAGCAATGATTAAATAAAACAGTGTGTGTAAGGTGTGTACCACCAAGGTCTTGCACAGAGAGGGCACCCAGCAAATACTAACTCATCTCTCCCTATTTCATAGAATATCAGTATTGCTTAGGATATGAGAACCGAAGCAGGATAAACGCACGCCACATTTGCGATCAGCCTCCTGGGGTCTGCTGGGAAGACCAAGCAAAGGCTGTGCTCAAGAGTGGCGGCTGTCAGCCTTGGTGACACATGACTCACATAGGGAGTTTTGAAAAATGCTGATACCTGGGCCCCACCCCCAGAGATTCTGATCTAACTAGTCTGGGATGCTGCCTAAGCACATCGGCATTTAAACAAAATTCTCCAGGAAACTTTGAGGTGCAGTCAGGGTTGAGAACCACTGCTCTAGACAGAAAGGCCATCCATCTGCAGCGTTCTACCATGGTCTTGGTACAACACTTCAGTCTCATTTTGTCTCCTGTACTGTCCCTTACTTGAGTGTAATTTATTCTCCAAGTTATTCCCACAGCCAATGTAAGTGCTGCCATCTCTGGCAAGGTGCCACCGCCACCATATGCCACACCATGTGCCCCTTCTTCTCCGCTCTGCTGTGCCTCTCCAGCTCCTCCTGGAGATTCTGAAGCAAATGCTTGGCACATTCGCTGAATGTCTTCAGGAAAATACTGAGCATGTCCTTTAGGTTAAAGCTAAACCTGGTATCCTGCAGTGCAGAGGACACATACTTAATATGTTTCTGCTTCCTCTGCAGGGAGAAATGGCATACTTTAGAAAGAAAGAGAAAGGGCTATGGGTTTTGCACCATCTGAGAGTCCTTAACATAGCAAAAGATGGCAGACAAGTCACATCTGATCATACAGCCTCGCCTCACCCCCTTCCCCACTCAGTCATTCATGGAATGTTTTCGGAGCTGATTTCCAAGGGGAGTCCATTTAACTCTGCCTTGAGGAGACAGAGAAGGCTTCATGGAGGTGGTGATATTTGATCTTGGTTTGGAAGAGATGTTGGAGGTTGCTTGGATATTGGAGGACATGTGAGTAAAGACTAAGAGTGATCAGCATGGGCCAAAGCATGGGGCTGAATAGTCACACTATGTGTACAGAAATCATATCATGTGGAAAGGGATTGGGAGGTCAGTAGTTCTTGGGTCAGGATGGGTTAGGTCATACTGCAGTAACAAACAGCTTCTAAATCTCAGTGGCTTAGCACAACACACTAACTATTTCTCACCTGGGCTAATAATTCATCATGGGTCAACTGGGATCTTCTCTGTACTGTCCTGATGGACCCTCTACCACATGGATCATCATCATTCACTGTGGCAAGGGGACAAGAAAATGATGAATGCAGTGGATTTTATAGACTCTCAACTAGAAGTGACACATGTTACTTTCATTCACATTTTATTGGCCAAAACCAGCCACATGGCCATGCCTAACTTGAAGACCAGACAATGGGAAAATACAATCCTCTCATAGGCCCCAGAGGAGAACTAGAAACTTTGGTGAATAGCTTTGAATGACTACCTCTAGGAGGAAGGGTCTTAAATATCAATAGGGCACTTGAATTTGATCTCAAAGGTATAGGGAAACCAGCCAAGATTTGAAAGTGGGAGAGACACACTTAGAACTGAGGTTATGCCGTAGTGGGCTGGAGAGGAACACATTCCTTTGCCCTGTAGAGCCTTTTTCTCTCTTTCTGCTGTTTAGATCTGCTTGCCTTCGGAAAGGCACACTATTTATCTACTCTCTGCTTTTTGGTGAACTTACCAAGAAAGACTACCCTCTCACCTTTTATCCTGCAGTTTTGAGGGTCACTGAGTGTCAGGGTATTGTTGTCAACCTACTCGTCCCCAGGTGTAGGCTCTGTCTTCCAGCCTAGATTTTTATCAGGAACAAAGCTAATGTGGGCATCTCCATCTGACTTTTGAACTTACTTCCTCAATTACTTGGTTCCTAACCTAGTCAGGAAGAGAGAGGCTTTCTGTATAGACTGCCTTAAATCCCAAAATGGATTAAAAGGAGAGCAAGGAGGAGGAAGGTAGATCAATAAGAAGGTGTGCACAGAGGCCAGACAGGAAAAAAAAAAAAAAAAGATAGAAGTGTGGAGAAAAGGAAGAATTCAAGAGAGAGATTTCTGAGCTGAATGTGGGACTAAAGAGGAGCCCAGGAGCCAGGCTGCCCCAGGCTCCAATCCCCAAAAGGTGAGAAGTAAGACCCTGGGTGAGTTACTTTACCTTCCTCTGCTTCATTGGCCAACTCTGCAAAATGAGGGCAATATTACTAGAATCCAAATTGTAGCATTTTATGAGAGATAAATGAGTGAATCCAGGGCAAGTGTTTAGCACAGTCTCTGACATATTAACCACTCAATAAACAGTTGAGGCAGTTGTAGTTTTGCATATACACTTGGTCCTCCATATCTGTGTTCTGCATCCCCAGATTCAACCGACTTTTCAATCCGTGGTTTGTTGACTCTACAGATGCAGAACCTAACAATGTGGAGGGCTGATTGTACTACACCATTTTAAATAAGGGACTTGAGCATCCTCAGATAATGACCCAAAACCAGTCCCTCGTGGATACTGAGGGAGGACTGTAGAAGTAACAACTTATTTGGATTGTGTATGAAGGTT
This sequence comes from Physeter macrocephalus, assembly GCF_002837175.3. Classification (NCBI taxonomy): domain Eukaryota; kingdom Metazoa; phylum Chordata; class Mammalia; order Artiodactyla; family Physeteridae; genus Physeter; species Physeter macrocephalus. Next base: position 6,254,937 of record NC_041215.1, on the reverse strand, counting down.
CTTGAACTCCCTAAAAGTAAAAGGCCAAGTCCTGACTTCAGTTTGTCTCATATTTTGCCTCTTGTCCCTAAAATCAAATTCTTGTTGATAAAGAGAATTGGTGACTCAGTCCAGATGAATAGAGCTAACATATTTCTTCATATCTTTCTGCCTCTTGTCCCTACTGTGGTTCAAATTCTATTTGTCTTTGGAACTTTAATAAACTTTTTCTTATTTTCATTCTCACCAAGCTGGTTTCCATTATCATTATAAATTCCAATTCTTTCAACCACCTCGGGTTGGCCTAGGTCATAATATCTCCATGGATCAGTAATTAATTATTATGATACTTTCTAAGGGTGGTGGTTCAGGGAATAAAGTATGATGGCTTGCAGGATTACTCCATGCTCTAGACTAGAGTGAAGCAGGCATTTTCCAATATTCTCTTAATGTAGATGGAACCAGATTTATTTTCACATGAGAGTCTTCATTTTTAAAATTGCATGGAAATTTACTTTTGTGGAGGGAAATTTTTCTTTAATTCATATACCTTGATTATATTTGATTGTTCAAAAATACCCTCCAGGTTTTTACAGATGCAAATCTGAGACTGTGGCTAATAGTCAACATTCCATTTGTGGGGCTAGAAATAATTTTGTGGGATAACTTAGGTTGAGGTCACTGGAGGAAAACCCTGAGAGAGAAGTTGGTATGGAGGAGGTATACTGCGCAGTGCTCTCAGGAGCAAATTTTCAAGGAAGTGAGGGAAACTGAATTGGGCTGAGAGGGAAGTTGGAATGTGATGCAGTTACAAAAGAGGCTTTAGGTGATCCTGTGGGGATCTCAGAAGCGAGGATGACCTTGCAGAGATATTCTGAAATGAAGCAAGTGGTTTCTGTACCCTGGCATCAGCCAGTAGTTAGATATAGTTTGATTTAGGGAACAGAGCAGGCAGTTCCTTTCAGCTGAGGACAATTCCTGGGGAGGGACATATCTATGAGCCCAAGGTAGTCACCATTCCCAGGTGGGGACAATGAGTGCCTTAGTCCTGAAGGGGGACCTGGTACCTACTATGTATACTTCAGTACCCACTATGTGGGGGCATTTCTTAATGATTATAACATCATTTGGAGTTATAGAAAACATTGGCTGAATTCTTTTTCTCTCTATGCAATTGTATTAGTTTCCTAGGGCTGCTGTAACAAAGTACCACAAACTTGGCAGCTTAAAAAAACAGAAATCTATTGTCTCACAGTTCTGGAGGCTGGAAGTCCAAAATCAGAGTTGGCAGGGCCATGATCTCTTTGAAAGCTCTAGGGGAGGATACTTCCTTGCTACTTTTCTAGCTTCTGGTGGTTGCTGGAAATCCTTGTTCCTTGGCTCGTAGATGTATCATTTCAATCTCTACCTGTCATCACGTGACATTTCCTCCATATGTCTTTGTGTCCAAATTCTTCTCTTCTTGTAAGGACATGTCATTTGTTGCACCCTAATCCAGTATGACTTCATCTTAACTTGATTACCTTTGCAAAGACTCTACTTCCAAATAGGTTCATACTCTACATGTTCCTGGGGTTAGGACTTCAATATATCCTTTGGGGGGGACACAATTCAACCCATAACAGCCACTAAGTGAGCAGGCATATTAATTCATCTACAGGACCATTATCCTGACCACATCACCCCATCTTGCTCACAGAGGCATAAGTAATGATGATATCTCTACTTCTGCTTTTCTTTTTCAGATCTCACCATCTCTTTCCTGAACTACTGTAATAGCCTCTCTTCTGTTCTCCCTCCAGCCCCTCTGTCTCCATCTACCCTCCTCATTACCCACAAAGGACCCTTCTAAGATCCAGTTTCGATTGTATAGCTCTGTTGCTCAAAATCCATCAATAGGTTTTAATTTACCTCATTATGCAATCCATACTCTTAGTTTGATATTACCTGATCCTGCTGACCTAAATAGCCTCATCTCAGATTCAGGTTTGCTTTGTACTTTACACTTGAAAAATATTAAGGTGCTGTGTGTGCCTAGACATAATAGGCATGCAAAAATGGCAGTTCTCTTTCCTCCTTCTACAGTTTACAAAAAGACGTCTCTCCTCCAATGATCTAAAGAAATTCTCACACTCACCTGGTGATGTAGGAATTTTCATAGGTAATAGACATAGTTGGTGAGGATGCTGGCAGTTAGAGAGGAGAGATAACTAACCTGATAATGGTGAAGTCAAGAGTAACACCCAGATTTCTGACTTCCAATAGGTGGTCCTTCCTGCTGTGTCTTGTCTGTGCACTTCACACTTACAAACTTGACTGTCTGTATATTTAAACTTGTCACCTGTTTCTCATATCAACTTTCTTTGCAAGCTGCAAAGATTGAACTTAGGGGACAAATCTCTTCTATATTATGCCAGAAACAGAAACAGTTGTGGAGCAAGAAATAGATTTTCTCAGGTTGGGAATACAGTGAACATTTAGGGTAAAATAAAATACATTTGTGCTATGAGAGGCTGAATTGTTCTCATAATTGCTCCCTTACAAAAAGATTGATGCACATCAGTAAAAGTCCCTTTACTGTACATCAGGAAGGCATAGTTGGCCCCAGGAATTGAATAAAAGCATCAGTTTATGCCTATGTTCCTTTAAGATACAGCTGTGCGAGTCAGAGGTGCTATGCCAGATGTTACAGAGGTTTCCATGGCAACTTCATCTTTATTTTCCTTCCTGAATAGCACTGCCTAATGGTGGCTTTGACGCAACACCCATTTGCGATTCTCAGTCTTAAAGGTTCTGTTCCATTGTAGGCTGCATTTACACATCTCCAAAGTAGAGAGGCGAACTTAACAATTTCTTGAGGAATTGGGAAAGCATAGACCTTCCAGCTGATTTGAACTACTTATCGACCTTGTCCTATTATGACTATTATTACTGGAATGATACTGTGCTTACTTTAACTCTCAACTTGGTTTTTCTTTGGTAGAATTAGCTGAAGACACTTTAGACCCTCAACCTTTAGACATTTCTAGAAATTATATCCAGAAAAACCAGGTCAGTATCATCGGGCAAATATGAAGTAGAAAGTATTGCAATATTTTGGCAGTCAAGATGGCATGTCTAGAAAACTGAAGCAGGAGCAGATTTTCTTTGTGAGTATAGTTGTTTTATATTTCACAGACCACAAGAAAGAATTGGAATGAGTTAAACGTGATAACTGATCTCAGAGTCTTGGGTGGTGTTGAATTGCTCATTTTTTGTGACAATACCATGGGGCAAAAAATTGGCAATGAACTTCTCATTGACAAAGACCTTCAACAGAGATCTCTTTTCAAGAAGCTGCATGCTATTCTTCTTGGTCATGTATTTTCTTTTTTTTTCTTCTAAGACTTGTCCTTAATCAATGTCTTATTACTGAATTGAAACCAAAAGCTTTCAGTTGGGACAAGGAGTATGGATAGGGCCATGGACAAGGAACCAGGTGACCTAATTCTTATTAGAAATCCGCCATTCATCAGCTCTGTGACTCAGATAAGTGAGTCACATTTATAAAATTGAACTAATAATAGTTCTAGACTCTGACCTTTCAAAGTAGCAACAGAACTGAACATTAAAAGATTTCCATCCAAGAATGTCATTTACCTTGTTGGTGGGGAAACAATGATCTTATCAGCAGGGCCTCTCATGGCGGCCTCAGGAGTCAATTATGTCAACACTAAGTCTGATACTGTCAAATCATGATGGAATTGCAAGCATAGGTTGGCTGGTGATGGAAGAGTTCAGCAAAAATCAACAAAAGCATGAGCCGTGTGGCTGACAGGGTATTGGTGTTCCAGCCAGGTGTCAGGCCTGTGCCTCTGAGGTGAGAGAGCTGAGTTCAGGACATTGGTTCACAAGAGACCTCCCAGCTTCACGTAATATCAAACAGCGAAAGCTCTCCCAGAGATCTCCTTCTCAACACAAAGACCCAGATCCACTCAACAACCAGCAAACTACAGTGCTAGACACCTTATGCCAAACAACTAGCAAGGCAGGAACACAAACCCACCCATTAGCAGAGAGGCTGCCTAAAATATTAAGGTCCTAGACACCCCAAAACACACCACCGGATATGGTCCTGCCCACAAGAAAGACAAGATCCAGCCTCATCCACCAGAACACAGGCACTAGTCCCCTCCACCAAGAAGCCTACACAACCCACTGAACCAACATTGGCCACTGGGGGCAGACACCAAATACAATGGGAACTACAAACCTGCAGCCTGTGAAAAGAGACCCCAAACACAGTAAGTTAAGCAAAATGAGAAGACAGAGAAACACACAGCAGATGTAGGAGCAGGTAAAAACCCACCAGACCAAACAAATGAGGAGGAAATAGGCAGCCTACCTGAAAAAGAATTCTGAGTAATGACAGTAAAGATGATCCAAAATCTTGGAAATAAATGGAGAAAATACAAGAAATGTTTAACAAAGACCTAGAAGAACTAAAGAGTGAACAAACAAAGATGAACAACAAAATAAATGAAATTAAAAATTCTCTAGAAGGAATCAATACCAGAATAACTGAGGCAGAAGAAAGGATACATGACCTGGAAGAAAAAAGAGTGGAAATAAATACTGCAGAGCAGAATAAAGAAAAAAGAATGAAAAGAATTGAGGACAGTCTCAGAGACCTCTGGGACAACATTAAACACAACAACATTCGAATTATAGTGGTCCCAGAAAAAGAAGAGAAAAAGAAAGGGACTGAGAAAATATTTGAAGAGATTACAGTTGAAAACTTCCCTAATATGGTAAAGGATATAGTCAATCAAGTCCAGGAAGCACAGAGTCCCACACAGGATAAATCCAAGGAGAAACACCCCAAGACACATGTTAATCAAACTATCAAAAAATAATACAAAGAAAAAATATTAAAGACAGCAAGGGAAAAGCAACAAATAACATACAAGGGAAACTCCTTAAGGTTAACAGCTGATCTTTCAGCAGAAACTCTGCAGCCAGAAGGGAGTGGTAAGACATATTTAAAGTGATGAAAGGGAAAAACCTACAACCAAGATTATTCTACTCAGCAAGGATCTCATTACTAAAACCTTTACAGACAAGCAAAAGCTAAGAGAATTCAGCACCACAAAACCAGCTTTACAACAAATGCTAAAGGAACTTCTCTAGGCAGGAAACACAAGAGAAGGAAAAGACCTACAATAACAAACCCAAAACAATTAAGAAAATGGGAATAGGAACATACATATCGATAACTACCTTAAATGTAAATGGTTTAAATTCTCCCAACAAAAGACATAGATGGGCTGAGTGGATACAAAACCAAGATGCAGATATATGCTGTCTACAAAAGACCCACTTCAGACCTAGGGACACATAAACAGACTGAGAGCGAGGGGATGGAAAAAGATATTCCATGCAGATGGAAATCAGAAGAAAGCTGGAGTAACAATTCTCATATCAGACAAAATAGACTTTGAAATAAAGACTATTACAAGAGACAAGGAAGGACACGACATAATGATCAAGGGGTCAATCCAAGAAGAAAATATAACAATTGTAAATATTCATGCACGCAACATATGAGCACCTCAATACATAAGGCAAATACTAACAGCCATAAAAAGGGAAATCGACAGTAATACAATCATAGTCAGAGATTTTAACACCCCACTTTCACCAATGGACAGATCATCCTCAATGAAAATAAATAAGGAAACACAAGCTTTAAATGGTACATTAAACGAGATGGACTTAAATGATATTTATAGGACATTCCATCCAAAAACAACAGAATACACTTTCTTCTCAACTGCCCATGGACATTTTCCAGGATAGATCATATCTTGGGTCACAAATCAAGCCTTGGTAAATTTAAGAAAATTGAAATTGTATCAAGTATCTTTTCTGACCACAATGTTATGAGACTAGATATCAATTACAGGAAACAATCTGTAAAAAATACAAACACATGGAGGCTAAACAACACACTACTAAATAACCAAGAGATCACTGAAGAAATCAAAGAGGAAAACAAAAACACCTAGACACAAATGACAATGAAAACATGACCACCCAAAACCTATGGGATGCAGCAAAAGCAGTTCTAAGAGGGAAGTTTAGAGCAATACAATCCCATCTCAAGAAGCACAAAACAACTCAAAAACAACCTAACCTTACACCTAAAGCAATTAAAGAAAGAAGAACAAAAACCCCTCAAAGTTAGCAGAAGGAAAGAAATCATAAAGATGAGATCAGAAGTAAATGAAAAAGAAATGAAGGAAATGATAGCAAAGATCAATAAAACTAAAAGCTGGTTCTTTGAGAAGATAAACAAAATTGATAAACCATTAGCCAGACTCAACAAGAAAAAAAGGGAGAAGACTAAAATCAATAGATTTAGAAATGAAAAAGGAGAAGTAACAGCTGACACTGCAGAAATACAAAGGATCATGAGAGA
>NC_041215.1:6246495-6248052 GCF_002837175.3 Physeter macrocephalus | reverse complement strand
AATTCTATCAAACATTTAGAGAAGAGCTAACACCTCTCCTTCTCAAACTCTTCCAAAAGATAGCAGAGGGAGAAACACTCCCAAACTCATTCTACGAATCCACCATCACCCTGATACCAAAACCAGACAAAGATGTCATGAAGAAAGAAAACTACAGACCAATATCACTGATGAACATAGATGCAAGAATCCTCCACAAAAAAATAGCAAACAGAATCCAACAGCACATTAAAAGGATCATACACCATGATCAAGTGGGGTTTATCCCAGGAGTGCAAGGATTCTTCAATATATGCAAATCAAACAATGTGATAAACCATATTAACAAACTGAAGGAGAAAAATCATATGATCATCTCAATAGATGCAAAAAGATTTCGAAGTAAAAATTCAACACACATTTATGAAAAAAACCCTGCAGAAGGTAGGCATAGAGGGAAATTACCTCAACATAATAAAGGCCATATATGACAAGCCCACAGCCAATATCATTCTCAATGGTGATAAACTGAAAGCATTTCCTCTAAGATCAGGAATAAGACAAGGTTGTCCACTCTCACCACTATTATTCAACATAGTTTTGGAAGTTTTAGCCACAGCAATCAGAGAAGAAAAAGAAATAAAAGGAATCCAAATCAGAAAAAAGAAGTAAAACTGTCACTGTTTGCAGATGACATGATACTTTACATAGAGAATCCTAAAGATGCTACCAGAAAACTACTAGAGCTAATCAATGAATTTGACATTGTGAAAATGACTATACTACCCAAAGCAATCTACAGATTCAGTGCAATCTCTATCAAACTACCAATGGCATTTTTCAGAAAACTAGAACAAAAAATTTCACAGTTTGTATAGAAACACAAAATACCCTGAATAGCCAAAGCAATCTTGAGAAAGAAAAACAGAGCTGGACGAATCAGGCTCCTGGACTTCAGACTATACTACAAAGCTACAGTAATCAAAATAATATGGTACTCACACAAAAACAGAAATATAGATAAGCCGAGAGATAAGCCCACGCACATATGGTCATATTATCTTTGATAAAGGGGGCACGAATATACAATGGAGAAAAGACATCCTCTTCAATAAGTGGTGCTGGGAAAACTGGACAGCTACATGTAAAAGAATGAAATTAGAACACTCCCTAACACCATACACAAAAATAAACTCAGAATGGATTAAAGACCTAAAGGTAAGGCCAGACATTTGACCCACCTCCTAGAGAAATGGAAATAAAAACAAAGATAAACGAATGGGACCTAATGAAACTTAAAAGCTTTTGCACGGCAAAGGAAACCATAAACAATATGAAAAGATAACCCTCAGAATGGGAGAAAATATTTTCAAATGAAGAAACTGAGAGAAGATTAACCTCCAAAATTTACAAGTAGCTCATGCAGCTCAATATCAAAAAAACAAACAACCCAATCCAAAAGTGGGCAGAAAACCTAAATTGACATTTCTCCAAAGATATACAGATTGCCAACAAACGCATGAAAGAATGCTCAACATCACTAATCATTAGAGAAATGCAAATCAAAACAACAATGAG
>NC_041215.1:6164317-6246162 GCF_002837175.3 Physeter macrocephalus | reverse complement strand
TACAAACAATAAATGCTGGAGAGGGTGTGGAGAAGGGAACCCTCTTGCAATGTTGCTGGGAATGTAAATTGATACAGCCACTATGGAGAACAGTATGGAGGTTCCTTATAAAACTAAAAATAGAGTTACCATAAGACCTGGCACTCCCACTACTGGGCATATACCCTGAGAAAACCATAATTCAAAAAGAGTCATGTACCACAATGTTCATTGCAGCTCTATTTACAATAGCCACGACATGGAAACAACCTAAGTTTCCATGAACAGATGAATGGATAAAGAAGATGTGGCACATATATACAATGGAATATTACTCAGCCATAAAAAGAAACGAAATTGAATTATTTGTAGTGAGTTGGATGGACCTAGAGACTATCATACAGAGTGAAGTAAGTCAGAAAGAGAAAAATAAATACCATACACTAATAAATATATATGGAATCTAAAAATAAAATAAAATTTAAAAAGTTTCTGAAGAACTTAGGGGCAGGACAGGAATAAAGACACAGACATAGAGAATGGTCTTGAGCACCTGTTGTAGGGGAAGGGTAAGCTGGGACAAAGTGAGAGAGTGTCATGGACTTATATATACTACCAGATGTAAAATAGATAGCTAGTGACAAGCAGCCCCATAGCACAGGGAGATCACCTCGGTTCTTTGTGACCACCTAGAGGGGTGGGATAGGGAGGGTAGGAGGGAGACGCAAGAGGGAGGGGATAAGGGGATATATGTATATGTATAGCTGACTTACTTTGTTATAAAGCAGGAACTAACACACCATTGTAAAGCAATTATACTCCAATAAAGATGTAAAAAAATTTTTTTTAATTAAAAAAACCAATGGTCTTATCAGGGACCATTCATTCATTCATCACGTGCAGTGGAACAGTGGTTAGTACTTGCATAGTCAACCCCAGCAAACCTGGGTCTGACTTCAGCTTTCAAGCCTCCGTTCCCACAATTTTAAATTGGGATCAAAAATAGCACCTACCACAAGGAGTTTCAGGAAGATTTAATACAATGATGCATATAAAGCATGTAGCACAGCAGTTCCTGCTTCATCATAGGTGTTCTATAAATACATGAATACATGAATGGAAGCATTTAGTGAGTAGCCACTTTGTTCGAGGCTCTTTTTGAGTCACTGGGGCTTAAGAGGTCTCAGACATGATCTGGACCTTGGTGGATGAAGAAAACACAGCACACTAATAATTGGCCTTCTCATTGACCATGGCCTGCAGCATGGGCACTTAGGTTATTTGCAAATATTATTAAGTGAACAGTGCGTCAATGGACATCTTTGTGTATAAGCTCTGAGTTCACTTCAGATTGTAGGTCTGAAACAAACTAGATTCCTGAAAGTGGAATTGATGGGTTAATGGGTGTAATTCACACCACACCAGAAACAAGCCTGGGAGTCATGAGATTACTGAAAAGGGCAAACAGCACTGGACTCGAGCCTGTGGAAGAGAACAGCCAGTGAACTCTTCTGGTTGAGTCTGAAAAGATGAGATGACAACAATACCAAGAATAATGGGAAGTGGGCATTATTATTATTATTGCTGTCATTTTACAGATGAGGAAACCAAGATAGAAAAGGTCCAGAAATTTGTGCAATATCCTCTAGCTAGAGTGGGTTGGAGTTAGGGTCTTAACTAAGACTGTTCAATTCTGCTCACTGTGTACTGTGGGGAAAGAGGGGTAATGGGAAGTAGATGGAGAAAGGAGAACGGGAACTCCAAGCAGAAGGAACAGCATGTGCAAAAATAAGAAGGTCTTAAAAGCCATGTCGTTCTGGGAATGTAGGAGACTTTTATGATGGTGAATAGTAGGATTAGCCCCTGCTGGAATCCCTCTGGAGAGCTACTGACTGTTTCCAAAATGTTTAAACACTGGTTCTAAAAATCCCAGCTAAACCCACTTTAGTTACTATGAAGAGCTGTTGTTCAGGTAAATGGAGACAGGTACTTGGAAAAATGTGAGATTCTACAAAAATATGAATATTTCTTACTATCGCCCAAATGAGGACAAATTGGAAGGGATTCCATTTATACTCAATTTAATTAATTTACTTTGACTTGTCCTTATGGTTCTTACAGTGGATGCTAGCATGCTCCTGGCTCGTGAAAATCACTTTGTAGTTGTGGTATCTGCTGCTTGCTAGGCCTACATAAAACTGCATTATGAACAGTGTTTCTTATCTTTTAATTATGTTCCAAGGTAGGTGTTTTCAACCTCATTATACAGGTAAGTAAATTGAGCTCAGACATGTTGGAGGGTTTTTCCCAAGACTGCCCAGCAAGCCCTGGTACAGCAGATGTTTGAGGCCTCCTGAATCCGTCCTCAGAATCTGTGATGTGATAGTCCAAGGAACAGGCAAGAAAATAGTCTAGATTCTCCATGTAGATCAGAGAAGGAATTGGGATATCTCTAATTTCTCCCATGAGCCTAAATCTGTCTCTCTGCCCCTCACTTACAACAGGAAGACCAAAAATGGTCCCTTAACATGTTTCCCAGCCTTCAAATTTCCTTGCATGCTACCTCCCGTAAGTGGCTCTACAACACTGCTCTGCTCCCATCATTAACATGCCCATTAATCCCTCTCATGGTCTCCAAGGCCAAGGCCAAGGTAAGCTCCTCAGCTAGTCATTCACTCCATGCTTCCACCATATGCTGGCACTTATACCTTCCTGGCTTAGTGCCTAATGCTGTGACAGTCCAGTGATCTATGTATTATGACCTATATTTTACTGGATGGTAAGTTAGTAAAGAGCAAAGCTGGGATTTATACCCTGGCCAGCTGACCTCAGGGTGTGTGTTTATAAAAATCCTCAGAGACTATAAGGAATCCTGAGATATGCATGGTATCCACATGTACGGCTTGTAACGGATAAAAGCACCATACAGAAGCGAAGTAAAAGCAATGCTTAACTTTCTTCCTTGCTAGGAGATAAACAGTGTTTCTCCCTTCAATCAGAGGATGGAGGCAAAGGGTCTTTTTCTGTCCAGGGTGTGCTCTTCTTTCCCTCTGGAGGAAGTGAAGAGGCAGGTAAAGAAAGAGAAAGACCTAAATTGTTCCCAGATCTAGCCTCCAGCCATGAGCCTCATTTAGTGGCAAACCAAGGAGTTGATGAATGGGTGGATGTGCATGGAAGATAACTCTTGTCCATCAGGAGATGTGATGCAAGAATAGGAAGGACACGATGGAGAATGCCACTTCTCAAAAAGGCGGAAAAGAGAAATGCAATGTACTGTATCACTGCCGAGTTGCCATTGCTCATGATTCTGGGTTCTGCGACCAAGAAAAATACATTTCTCCAAAGTTTCACTTAGTATTGTCATCTTTTATATAACTAACTGCAAGCCTAAAGTACCAAGAATTAATTCCTGTATGGCAAAGAAAGGGCATGTTGTCTTAGAAACAATCAAGTATGACTTCAAATCCTGGGTCCATTACTGGCTTGTCTCCTTGGGCAAGTGATTCAACTTTTGGGGCTTCAGTTTCCTCATCTGTAACATGAGGTTAATATTTACTTTGGGGAGTTGCTGCAAAGGATAATGTATGTGAAATGTCTAGCATTGCACTCAGAAAGCCTACAGTGGTCAATGGGTAGCAGTTGTGATTACTGAGATCAATGATAATCCTTGTGTCTAATGGTATTTTCACAACCGATTTGTTTGGTCATTTGAACAAAAGGATTAAGTTGATTTTTTTGAGTTTTTGATATTATGGCCTCCCATATGTGACATTCAGCCTCCTCTGCCTATCCTGTCCCCCGCACACACAGTGAACACAATCAAAAAGCCTTAGTCAGGACCCCAGCTCCACCCCATACTAACTATAGGAACTTGGGCAAATTTCTGGGCCTCTTCTTTCTCTGTGCCTACTTCTTACTACTCTTGGTATTGTTATCTCATATTTACCAATTTTTTCCACTGTGAGAGAATAATTTATTCATTAATGATCTATTTCTTCATTCATCTATCAGTTAACCTAATTCACTTATTTATTTATTCACTCACTCCTTCAACTATTCATTCAATAGAGAGCTATGGGTGCTAGATTAGGACTTGGGGAAGCAGAAATGACTTGGACCTGGGTTTCTCCTGGGTACTTATCTCACCAACAATGGAAAGATGCTAAGAGGAAGAGTGAACTCACAGGCCCTGAGCAAGCTGCTGTGTCAGGAACTCTCCCATATGCAATTTCATTTACATTCCAGAATAACGTAGTGATACAGGCATCACTTTCACAGACTAGGAAAGAGGCTGCAACAGGTAGAGTCATGTACCCAAAGTCATACAGCTGGTCATTGACAGAGCTGAAATTTGGGTACAAACATGCCTAATCTAATGCCTGGCGTCTTTTCAATGCTCCATGTGGCCTCTGAGCAGAGCCAGGGAGGTAGATTCATAACCCATACATTTCATGAAAAAGATCTTGAGGTATAAATGGGAGTAAAAGTCTAGTGTATGTAGTATTATTTAGCTCCATAGTAATTGGCATCCCACCCAATGCCATCCTTAGCCTGGTCTGTAAAGTGGAATGCTGTCTGATCCACCTTGATGATATACGCCATCTTCCTCTCTCCATATAATTTATACATCATACTTTTTATAAGGTGCCCTATTTACCACTTTTGCACCCCCCCTTTGTGGTCACTATGCTCTCCTCCCCTGATCACTACAACCACTTTCCTGCCTCCGGCCCTTTGCTCATGCTATTCCCTCCACTTAAATTGGCCCCCTTTCTCCACTGTGTATATTGAAACACTGCTGGGCAGCAGCAACCTCCCCTTTTCTGAACTTTTTTCTGTTCCTTTCTTAAATCATTTTTCTCTTGTTGACTCTGTATGCTTCTTAAATTGTCCATCTGACTGTCTATGCCTTGAAGATAACAAATATGTTCAATATACTTTGCCAATCTCGGTGGTTAGACAAATATAAAATGCCTCATTCTATCTTTCTGGCTGAACTCAGTTACCTCCTTGCTATGTGGTCCAAATATTTCCTGTAAAATGGAAATACCTAGGCTTGCCACATGCTTATAAAATAGATCTAGCCAGGTTGGTCTTTTTGAAAACAAACAAGGACTAACGCTTTGTGTGTCCCAAGACCTGTGTTAGATACTGGAGATTCAGCAATGAATAATACATTGACTCTTCCCAAGAGGAGCTCAGGGTGGGAGGGTGCTAGGAAGGGCTTGACAGAGGGAATCTAAAAAACCAATGATTACTGTACACTGTGACTTTGAGTGCATTAGGATGAGCCACTTCAACCAACCTAGGGTGGGTGGTGTCAGGGAAAGATTCTCAGGGAGATGGCCTTACATTGAATTATGAAGGAGCAAAACATTTTACAGAGGTATGGGGAAGGGGTCCATGAACATCCGAAGCAAAAGGAATAGCATCTGAGGAAACCCAGGAGAGTAAATCATCCTGATTCATTTGAAGTACTTGTAGCTAAATATGGCCTTGGTTTCCCCAACAGTAAAGTAAGGGTGGATCAGAAAATGTCCAAAAATCCTCTAAAAATTCTGTATTTGAGGGATAGAACATTTCTTATACCTCTGTTCTCAATAACAACTGAAATCTCAAGTGCAAAGTGGACTGTAGAAAGAATTGATATTTAATGTCCATCCTTTACACATAGTGTTACAAAGTTTTCATGAGGCTAGCTCTAGACACCTTTCTCAGATTTTGGGCTTGAAAATCTTTTGTAAAGGACTAGTCAGTTCTGGGGTAAGTAGACTGATTTTCATCAAAATCAAATGTTTCATATCCTATCTCATGTATTTAGACTCTTTTAAAAAGATGAGATTATAAGTTTTAGTTCCAGGATCTCAGGGTAAGTAGAAGTGTTCAATGCTAATGCTTTCAAAGTAACTCCGGAATCATACTTGCTTTAAGACAGAAAAACCATTTCTTATTCAATTACATATTATAAAATGTACCTTTGGGACTTTCCTGATGGTTCAGACTAAGCGGTGTTTCAGGCTAAGACTCTGTGCTCCCAATGCAAGGGGCACAGGTTAGATCCCTGGTCAGGGAACTAAGACCCCGTATCCTGCATGCCACACAGTGTGGCCCAAAACAAAACAAAACAAAACAAAAAAGTGCCTTTGGGTTCTGCCAGTGGGGACACCTGGTTAAAGCTGTTTATTTGTAGGCAAATATGGCAAACAGAACATTGACTAAGCATCTGCTCCTTGCCAGTTACCGTCAACAACTAATGCCTTTAATTCTCACAAGAGTCCTAAGAGCTGCCCATTAACCCTGGCAGCTCAGCAGGGTCACTCCAAAAATGATAGACTTGAGATTTGGACTCAGGTCTGTGTGACACCAAGACCAGTGCTCTTTCTTTCATATCACTGCTTGTTGTGGACATTGTTTTTGCTCGCCCACAACCATTCTTTTTTTCTTCTGATAACAGCAACTTGATTTCTCTCTGGAGATCCATCTCGATTTCATACACAGTTTGTTGATTTTGGTGTGACTGGTTCTAAAACTCAGCCCCAGAGGCAGTTGTGTGCCCTATGCTCGGTCAATTAGTGTCTCACATTTCACTTGGCCATGGGAATTGGCTCAGGAACTGCCTCTGAACTAGGCCAGGCCAGTGAGATACAATTCTGAGATTTTGATGAAACCACTGTGAAAGAGAAAGTCTTTATCCACTGGAATTGTTAGTTTTAAAGATACTCTAAGACTTGAGGTGCCAACATGTCCTGGTTTGCCTGAGACTGTAGCACTGAAAATCCCCCATAATTGGAAGCCCCTCATTCCCCCCATTCCCTCGGACTAGGACTATTGGTCGCCCTAGAGGAGAGAGACATCAAGACTTGATGTAAATATTTAACCTTCTGGCTAAGGCATGTCTGATGCCTGACTGCACATTGACTTTTCTGTTACGTAAGCCAATATGTTTCTTTTTCTACTTTAAACCAGGTTGAGTTGGTTTCTGTTACTTGCTAATGAGAGGATCCTGATTAATACATAGCACCAAATTTGAGGTTTGGAACTTTCTCACAGGAGCCTATAAGATAGAGTTTTGTAGGGAAGCAAGACACGGAATGTTGCTAGAGGGTAGTTCAAGATGGTTGCTCTAATGAAAGTGTTGTGGGAATTCCAAGGCAGAAAATGTCAGGGAGAAATTAGGTTTTAATTGGATCCTGAATGATTTGGGTTGCATTAGGAAGAGGGGAGGCGGATAAAAAAGAGCTCACTGAACAGCAACAAAAAACATTCAGTCAAAAATAATGCTTCTCCCTAAACAATAACATCTGTAAAAACTGTACAAATTAATTTTACTTTTAGGTTGTTAATTCAGGAAGGACCTTGGAAGACAGTCACAAAGGTTTGTGAGCTGTTTTTAAAATTACCATACATCAATTATAAGAGTGAACAGGTTATCAGAAATGGTGTGTGCCTTTACTTTGGCGTAGAGTTCTATCAGCCCTTTCCTTCTGATTGACAGAGTCAGAAGCCTTTGATCAGCAACTGCTGCTCCATAGAGGCAGTTAATTGAGTAGATAGGATCTTTTAAAGAAGTCTGTGAGGGTAAGAGGAGTCTCAAAGGAAATATTGGTGCTGAAAGGATTAAAAGATTATGAATCACGTATCTAGTGCAAGGTACCTTATACGATTTGGAGTCAGAGAGATTTGGATTCAAAATTACACACGAACTGTGTGACCTTGGATTAACAATTTGATTTTTCTGAGCTTAGTTACTTTACTTGTCAAATAAATAATACGTACATCATATTTCTTATGAGGTCCTGTATGCAAAGCACTGTGCCTGGCCATAGCTGGAGTTCAGCCTGATAGTTCCTTTCTCCTCCCTAGGTCATCAGCTTACAAAACAAAGAAGCTGATTTTACAATCACTTAGAGCAAAGAGATTTTTCTTGTTTATCTCCAGGGATGGAGAGCTCACTATCTTACAAAGTGACTTAGTCTGGGACAGCTCAGATGGTTAGAAATTCTTTCCTTATTTTGAGCCAACATCTGTCTCCTTGTAACTTTTTCTCACTGATCCAAGTTATGCTCTCTGTAGTTATTTTATTTTAGTAAGTTTAATTCTTTATTCATTGTAACAATCCTTCAATATTTGACAACAACTTTCAACACCATCTGGATGGATGTGATAAGGGTGATATGTAATGATGATAATACACAGAGCTCAACACAGGTCTGATGTGTGGTAAGACCTCAGTAGAAAGTAGCTCATCAGACTTTGGGGCTAGAAAGTCCTGGGGTCAAATCCCACCTCTTCTACTTCCTAGATGTGAGACTTGGGGCAAGTTACTTAACTGCTTTAACCTCTGTTTACTTCTCTATAAAATCGGGATAAAATATATTTTATAAAGTTGTCTTGAATTAGTTCTAAGTGAAAAGTATTATTGTAATTAATATAAGTTCCTTACACATTTAAATTTGCCATAAGATTCAGGAAAATTGTAGGAACCTCTATACTTTCTATGGGAGTCAGAACCAAAGGGAATGAACCCTGAATGAAGAAGACATGGTATTTAGAAAATAATGGGTCCAACCCAAGAAAGAAATTATAGGAAATTCTGAAGTGTCATCTGTGTACAGGGCTAGAAAAGGAACAGTCTAGAGAGGAGAAGGAAGAAGTTGACCCTAGAAATATGGATTCCTTGAAAAGGGGGGCTCATTAGAATACTTAATGTGATAAAACTTTAAAAAAATTTAGACTTACTGCTTATAACAAATTACAAGCAGAAACTATTAATTAGAAAATATAAGGACAATATAAAGCTATACAAAAAATATAATCCCAGTATACTACTTGGCTCTGAAGCAAGCAGATTTAATGCAGTCATAATAATATTATTTATTCATCAAAAGACAGTGACCCAAGTATGTTTGGGTGATGGGGGAGGAAGAGGTAAGTGTGAAAGTGGTAATGAGCTAATCTTCATCTAGCTTAATAAGTGGTAAATAATTTTTTTAACAAATAATTGAAGACATAGAAGACTGGAATATGGAGACAACTACCAAAAGAAATAGCTAAAATAATTAAAAGTTGTTGCTTCTGGGGAGTAGGACTGGGAATTAGGGAGGGATGTGAAGCATCCATTTATTCATTCAAAAATATGTATTTACTTACCATGCTCACAGCAATGTACTAGACACAGGAGAGTCATCAATGACCAAGAGAGTCAGAATCTCTGCCCTTACAGGTTTTACCTTCTAGTGTAGAAAACAGACAAGCAGTGGACAAGTAGATAATTTCAGATAGTGATAAGTACAATGAAGAAACAGAATAAGGAAACAATGATGGAGCACACGGTATGCCATTTTTAATATGGTGGTCAAGAAAGACTTCTCTTTGAGAAGGTAGCACTTGGACCTGAAGGAATGAGCCCAAGGAAGACCTGGATGAAAACCTTCCCGATAGAGGAGCATAGACCTGAGATGGTGGTGAGTGCAGCATATTTGAGGAAGAGCAAGAAGGCCAGCATGGCTGACTGTAAGAACAAGGAAGCATGAAAGAGATTAATTTGGAGAGGTAGCTGGGGGCTATATCCCTTAGGACTTGTATGCTTTATGGTATTTGGATTTTATTTCCTATGAGTAGAAGAAACTGGCATAGTAACTCATCTGCTTTATATTTTTTAACAGTCTCTTAGGCTGCTGTGTGCAGAATGGGCTGTAGAAGAACTAGAGCAGATTCAAGGAGACCAGCTGGGCAGGGGTAGAACATTTTTCAAGGAAGAAATGAGAGTGGCTTGGACCATTGAGGTAGCAGATGAGGTGGAGGAAACAGGACAGGTTCTGTACATATTTGGAAGGTATAGCTAGCTGATGGCACTTTCTAGTGGATCACATGTCAGGTCTGAGGAGAAAAGAGGTGTAGAGGATTACTGAAAGGTTTTTGGAAATGTAATTGAGGTGGGAAAGACCAAGAGTACAGTATTTCTGGGGAGAAAAGTCAAGAGTTTAGTTTCAGACATGTTACATTTGAAATGACTTATTAAAGAGTTGTTTTTCTTCATTGACATTTTGGAGTTATTTGATATTTTAGCCATTAGTTTGCCATAAATTTGAATTGCATTCTAGAAAAACCACATGAGAAAAATTTGCAAGAGGGAACACACACACACACACACACACACACACACACACACACACACACACACCAGCATTCCCTTTGGGTAGACAATTGCCCAGATCATCTTCTCTGAAGCCATGAGGTTGGCTGACGATATTCACAGGACGCTTTATCTCCAGGGAAGAGCAAATTCCCTGGTCAGTGGCTGAGGGAGCATATGTCCTTCCCAAGGTCTCACTGCAGATTCTGGAAGCGTGCAGAGGAGAAGCATGCCCTATGGAGAATTATATCTATTGCAAGTCTGGGTGGGGTTTTCCCAGAATAACGGCTGAAGGGCTGGAAAGGTCCTAGTCTCTTCCTTTTCAAGTCTGATCTCATCCCTCTTGTGCTTAAAGTCCTCTGGAGATTTCCCATTGACCTAGGAAATGGTAACAGCACGTCATCTAAGAAGTGGTTCTTGACCACTCCTCTTCCTGGTATTTTCCCTGGCCATTCTGGTAACCTGCTCCTCCCTCCCTGTCCAGCCTTTTATTTTTTCAATATTTTAAAAGTGGAAAAATATATATAACATAAAAGTTACCATTTTACCATTTTTAACTGTGTACTTCAGTGGTATTAATCACATTTATCTAGTTGTGTAACCATCACCATCGTCCATCTCCAGAACTATTTTCATCTTGCAAACTGAAATTCTATGCCCATTAAACAATAGTTGAATTCTCTATTATTGTAGAAATAACTATTTCTCACTTTAATTCTGTCAGTTTTTGCTTCACATATTTTGATAGTTTATTATTAGGTGTGTAAGAGTTTATAATTGTTGTATCTTCTCGCTGTATTGAACATTTTATTAATATATAATGTCCTTCCTTGTCACTTGTCTTTTGATTTAACATCATTTTGTCTGATATTAGTTTAGTTTAGTCCCTCTCCTCTCTTTTGGTTACTATTTGCATGAAATATTATTTCTGTTCTTTCACCTTTAGCTTGTCTGGATTTGTCCTTAGATCTAAGGCAAGTTTCTTATAGAAAACATACAGTTGGACTTTTTTTTTTCTTTAAATACATTCAGCCAATCTACGTCTTTTGATTGCGGAGTTTAATCCATTTACATTTAAAGTAATTACTGATAGGGAGGGACTTGCTTTTGCTATTTTGTTAATTGTTTTCTTTGTATCTTGTAGCATTTTTGTCCCTCATTTCCTCCCTTACTGTCTTCCTTTGTGCTTAGTTGATTTATTGTAATGAAATGTTTTAATTCCCTTCTCATTTCCTTTTGTATACATTCTGTAACTATTTTTTTGTGGTTCCCACAGGGATTACATTTAACATCATAAAATTATATCACTCTAACTGAATTTATACTAGATTAACTTCAATAACATACACAAAGCCTGCTCATTTACAGCTCTATACTTACCCCTTTTCAATTTTGATGTACATTTTTGTACAGTGTGTTCAAAAAAATAGATTAATAATTTTTTAGAAATGCATTAATCTCTTAAATAATGGAGAAAGCAAAATGTGGAGTTACAATAGAAAGTTACAATAGTACTAGCTTTCATAATTATTCCTTTATTTACTTTTACTGAGATCTTTATTTCTTCAAAGAGTTTGAGCTACTGTCTTTTTTTCATTTCAACCTGCAGGACTCCCTTTAGGATTTCATGCAGGGCAGGTTTAGTGGCAATGAGCTCTCTCAGTTTTTGTTTATTTTTGTTTATTAAATTAAGAATGTCTTAATTTTCCCCTCACTTTGGAAGGACCATTTTCCCATATATAGGATTCTTGGTTGACAGTTTTTCCTTTCAGCACTTTGAGTATATCAGCTACTGCCTTCTGATATACTTCAAAGTTTCTGCTAAGAAATTTGCTGATAATCTTATTGATGATGCCTTGTACCTGACAAGTCACTTTTCTTGCTGCTTTTAAGATTCTCTCTTTGTCTTTGTCTTTCCGCCATTTGATTGTAGTGTGTCTCAGTGTATATCTCTTGAATTCCTCCTACTTGGCATTTTTTGAGCTCCCTGCATGTTTATATTCATGTATTTCATCAAATTTGGTAAGTTTTTGGCCATGTTCCTTCAAATATTCTCTCTTCCCTTTTCTTTCTCTCTTCTCAGTGTGGGACTCCTACAGTATATATGTTGGTCAGCTTGATGGTGTCCCACAGTCTCTTGGGTTCTGTTTACTTTTCTTCAATTTTTTTTTTTCTGTTCCTTAGACTCAATAGTTTCAATTGTCCTATCTTCAAGTTCACTGATTCTTTTTCTGCTGACTCAATCCTGCCTTTGAATCCCTCTAGTAAACTTTTTTATTTCAGATATTGTATTTTTCAGCTCTAGAATTTCTTTTTGGTTTATTTTTAGGTTTTCAATCTATTGATGTTTCCATTTTGTTCATACATTGTTTTCTTGACTTTCATCATGTCTTCTTTTAGTTCTTTGGACATCTTTAAGACAGTTGTTCTAAAGTCTTTGTCTAGTAGATTTACCATCTGTTCTTTCTTGGGGACAGTTTCTGTTGGCTTATGTCTTTCCTTTGGATAAGTCATACTTCCCTGTTTCTTTGTATACCTTGTCATTGTTGTTGTTGTTGTTTTGTTTTGTTTTTTCGGTATGCGGGCCTCTCACTGTTGTGGCCTCTCCCGTTGCAGAGCACAGGCTCCAGACGCGCAGGCTCAGTGGCCATGGCTCACGGGCCCAGCCGCTCCGCGGCATGTGGGATCTTCCCAGACCAGGGCACGAACCCGTGTCTCCTACATCGGCAGGCGGATTCTCAACCACTGCGCCACCAGGGAAGCCCTTTGTTGTTGTTTTTGAAAACTGAACATTTAAATCTAATAATGTGGTTACTCTGGAAATCTAATTTTTCCTTTCCCCAGGGTTTGCTGCTTTTTGTTTTTGTTTTGCTTTTTGACTGTTGGAGTCTGTCTCCATTCTGGGGATCAGATGGAGGTATACAAGTAAGGTCTTCTCAGGTTTCTTTCTGAACCTGGGGTTTTCCCTAGGAATAGGTAGTGACTTTCTAATTTCCCCATATATACAGATGCTTTTTAATGTCCTAGTTTTTAGCGTCTGCCTTCTAAATGGGAAAAAAGAGAAAAATAAAAGGAAGGGAGGGTGCTGGCCCTCTAAATCTCCTGAAAGTGCTTCAGAGAAACAAGTGAAAAATAGGAACATTTTGGGAATATGGTAGAGTAGGAAGTACCTGGAATCTGTCATACCATGGTAGACAACAGTTACACTGGCAGAATTTGTCTGATGTAACTATTTTGGAATGCAAGTCTATTGAAGGCTTGCAACTCCCAGGGGAAGGCTTGGGTAATAAATTATGGTCAATTTTAGTCAATTTCAGGCATTAGCTCAAGTGGCTGGACTTCCTTTCTGGGGATCTATAACCCTTTACATCTCATCCCCTGGTGAATGTGTTATCTCCCTGTGTTACAACTGTCTGTTTAGCTGTGTCTCCACCATCAGACTGTGAGCTCGCAGACAGTGAACACTGTGCCAGACATGGGACATAGTGATGAACAAAAGACAGACAAGGTTCCATTCCAAACAAAATCCCAGGCTGATGGGAGAGTTAGTCATTAGTGTGAAAATTATGTAAACAATCTGAAATTGTTATAAGTGCCATGAACCCAAAGTCCAGGTGCCATAAAACAGAGAGCTCAAATCTGGTCTGTCTTTTGTGTTCCTCTGTATATCACTAGCTTATAGCACTGAGCAGGGCCCAGACCAGGCATTGAGGAAATGTTTGTTATATGAAGGAATGAAATAAAAGAAAGAATCATTAAAAAATGCATTTATGTTTGGTCTTCCTGACTGGAATATAAATTCTTTGAACATGGGAACCATTGCCTAACTCAATACAGTCCACATAATTTGAATTTAGTAAACAGATGAAGAGTTTGACTTAATATATTATTTATTTTCAGTTATTGTAATTATCTTTAATATGCTATACAGGATTTGTTGTTGTAAATGACAGAAACCCAGGTCATATGAGTTTCAGCAAAAAAGGGAGTTGACTGTTTTTTGTAACTGATAAGTCCTGGGGTAGCACAGGTTTTAGTCATGGGTCCTCATTTTCATCAGTACCTGACAGCCCTCCATCTCTTGAATCTGTTTTCTATGACACCTCAGCAAGGCTCTTTTCTAGGTGATGACAAGGTGACACCAGCAGTTCTAAGTTTAATAACCACAGGGGTTGGAGAACAGCACTTTCCCGAAGGGTCCAGCAAATTCCCGAGCTTGACTCCTACTCTTCTGGCTTGGTTCCCTGCTCTCATCTAAACCAGTCACTTTAGCTAGTGGGATACAAGATCACCTTGGTCAGGCCTGGGTGAAGTGGCCACTCGGAGTGCCTCCTGCATCTCCCTCCCCAACCACATGGACTGAGAGAAGGTCAGAGATAGTTTTGCTTGGAGACACTGGGCTGCCACAATTCTCTATCCAGATTTGCTTACAACTCAAGGAGACGCAAAAGAATGACTCTTTAGATTGCAAAATCAAAGGCTCAAAATAAACAGACAAAGAAAAGCCTTTCTACTATGATTGCAGAGTAGAGTCTCATGTTCTATAAAAGATATAAAAATGAAAACTGAGTTAGATTGCTGCATTTTATAACCTGCCATTTCCAGACAATGGATAAGTACTAATTATTTCTCCCACAACCCCTTGAAAGGCAAATAGTGCTATTCAAATAAATCTCTCACAGATTAGAAAACAGAGAGCTTGTCACAATATCCATACCAGAGAATAAGACTGGTATTAATGGTTTTGCTAAAAGGTCTGGAGTCATAAAACCTGGGTTTAAAACTTTAGAATTGGAAGACCATCTCTAAGAGGCTGTGTGACATAGATAAACCACTTCATCTTTCTCGGCAATAATGATACAGCCCCCAGAGCCCTCTAATGAGGGCCACAATATATTCTTAAAATGTAAAACTGATGGTCAAGTCATTTCCTCAGCCAGCCAATCAGCATTTATTTGCCCTGACACTAGAGATAAGAGTCCTGTGCCTGTGGCACATGAACCAAAACCAGCTCTGTAAATAAAAGATTGTGATGAGGTCTGTAGTTGTCGTGATAAAGGTCTGTTCCCGTGGATCTGAGGAGGGAGGAACTGATTCCCCAACTGCATATGAAAGTTCTCTGGGGCAGAGTAGCTCCTGTCACTACTACTATCACTAAGAGGAACTGGAGGAAAGAGGGAAAACAGAAAAGAGGGAGCAGGAGAGAGAGAAGAGGGGAAGGAGAAATATGCCCGGGGCTTAGCCGAGAGAAGCAGCAAACAGAGACATTAGGTTCCCTGGAAGGAAGGAACCTATGCTTCATAAAAACGGCACTGAGCCTACTGACTGTTTTTCTGGGTGCTAACTCAGTGCAGGTACAGGTGCCAAGGGCCTCCACGGGCCTGCGGGAACAGCAGGCATCTCCTGGTTGTAGCCACAATGAGCGTCCTTGCCCAGGGCACTGGAACCAGAGGGGGACGAGGCAAGTGACGGCTGGGGAATGGAATAGTAAAGGTCTGCATTGTATGACGGGCTCAGCAGTGGGAATTTGGACATCCCCGGTGGGCTGATGTTAAGTAGGGAGGAGAGAGCCTGCTCTTGGCTGAGACCCGGCCATTAGACTAACATGGGGCCTGTGACCACTGGAAGAATACTCAGAATCTCCAGAAATAGGAAATTTGAATAAATAGAACCCCCCACTGCAGCAGCAACCACAGCCATGAAGGACTAAGTACTGCTTGGACACAGACGGTGGGTCTCCGGAGCCATGGAGGTAAAACCCATTCAGCTCAATGCCAGGTGAGCTCTGAGCAGCCCCAGGAGGTCAAGAAGTCTGGCCTGTCCTGCTCATGCCTGTGTCCTCAGTGCCTAGAGCATGGAGGAGGCCCTCAGTCAATATCTGTTGAGTGAGTGTACCGTAAGTGCTCAGTGAGTCTAAATATACAGACAGACGACGGCCAGACCATACGTGACAATACAACTGAGACCCACAGTCTCTGCAGCAGCCCTTCCAAGAAGCCAAACCAAACTACCTCCGTAGCAATCTTCCCTGAACAATCGGGATTTGATCAATGACTTTCAGCTTCCCTATTTTTAGAACCTGCTTCCGACTCAGGACCAACAAGGGAAAGCTATGTGTGTTCCCTCAACCATCAGGTCAGGGACCCCATTTCTAGTTAGCCTACCTTCAGCCTCCCCACGCGAACAGCCTCCAATCACAGGCGGTCTGAAGCCTTTCCTTTTCCCCACTCCCCTGCCTGCCTTGGAGTCTCTGCCCAAGTCAGGTGATCGTGGCTGAGCCCCTTGCTGTATAGCACGCTCTGCTTCTCCCTCTGCTGGCTGCAGGTTCCTCAACAGTTGTAACCCCTGCCTCTCAGTGGATTCACACAGCAATCTTCCCAGGAATGTTATGTCCATTTTACAGTTGAAGAAACTGGGCTCAGAGACTTGCCAGGACGAATATCCAGGGATATTTGACCCCAAAACCCTGTGTTCTTCTTCCAGCTTGGTCTCCGATCCTTGTACAATATTGCTGTTTGCAAAGAATCACAAGTAGGTTTCTTTCAGTTTTTCCCAGCTTCTTCTGAACGCCACAATGACAACACAGAGAAGCTTAAAATAACCATAGGATTTGTCCTTGGGTAGGCTTCCTGCCTGCACCACCGTTATCAGGTCTGACTAATGTTCCCAGGTTGGCTGGATGCGTCTGAGCCCTTTACTTCTGTGCAAAACCCTCTGTGAGGCGGGCGTCACCTCTGTGCTGTGAAATGGGTAGAGATATTTTAGGCAGCCATGTGTTACTTCTGGGAGCATTTTTGCAGGGCAAGCTTCATTGAGGTGGATTGATTGGATTCCTTCATTCATTACTCAGAACGCTTACTGAGCATCAGCTGTATGCTGGACCCTGTGCTGGTCATGGGACACGAGGCCCACAGACTGCCTGCACCAGAATCCTGGGTCCAACCCCAAATCTCCTCTGTCAGAGTTTCTGCTGGGAGGCCTGAGGATCTGCATTTCTAAGAAGCTCTTGGGGGATTGTTAGGTTTTCTAAAGCTGGACAGCCATTGGCTTCAGGAATGGGCAGCCCAGTTGAGGAGCCCACACTGAGATATTTACCCAAGGTCATCCAACTAGTGAGTGGAGAGAGCCAGCTTTGAATTAAGTTGGGTTGGCCTCAGTTTCTCCTTATTCTGCTACACTCTGCCCATATGTCAAGCTCTCCTCACACCCCTGTACCTTTGCACATGAATTTTCTGCCATCAGGAATAGCCTTTCTCTCATTCTTCACTCGGTAAGCTCATATTTCTCCTTCAAGAACTATATCCAACATCACCTTCTCTGGAAAGCCATCTCCGATTCCAATCTCCTGCCACAGCAAATTCTCATGATGTTTTATGTAACTTTCTTTTATTTTAGTTTTTTTTTTTTGTAACTTTCTTTTAGAATGGACATATTCTTCCAAGGCCTCAAGACAAGAGATGTCATATTCCAGAGTGAGGTGAAAAACCATGCTGTAGCAGTAGCAAAGGAGGAGATCGAAGCCCAATTCTGCTTCTATTAACGTTCCCCTCTCTTTGAAGGTAGAACAAATTTAGGAGTTAAACTAGGTTGCCCGCTTCCCAGGAGACTCTTTCCTTATACTCACATATTTTTTTCTCTGGTTCTCAAACATACCAGGATCTTTCCGCTTATGGCCTCACAAGTGCTCTCCCTTCTGCCTGAAGTGCTCTTCTGCCTCACCCTTCCATCCCCATGCTTCAACCTACAGAAGTCCTCCTCATCCCATGGGTCTCTGGGATGCTTCCATGACACTGCTCCTCTGTTCCAAGGAGGATAGGGCTTCCTGCTACCCTGTTGCACTCTCTCCCAGCTCCCTGCCTTTTTCTCTCCTAAGACTGATGCTAATAACAATTACGAATTTATCAGTGTGATCATTTGTGTAAAGTCTTTCATCCAGTGCTACTCACGGTGCTGAGCTGTGATCAGGTAAAGAATTTGTACCAAAATGTCGATCACAGCAATACTTCTTCTGTTGAGAAAGTCTTGCTATGGAGAACATGTCCTCTGGACTAAACGGTTTGCATGATTAAGCTGGTGCACTTCCTAGCACAGGCTACAGTGGGTGGAATGGAGGACCAGGGACTTCAGACAGCATTTTGGGTACTGCTGCCCTAGACCACGATCTGGTGCCACTGTTGCTGAAGAAGAGCAACACTGGAGCTACACTCCCTGGGTTCAAATCCCAGCTTTGCTATTTACCATGTGACCATGGCTAGACTATTTAATCTCCATCTGCTTCAGTTTCTGCTCTGTGGAATGGGTATAATAATATTACCTTCCTCATACATTTGTCAGGAGAATTAAATGAATCGTTGGAAATGGAGTGCTTAGAACAGTACCCGGCAGATAGCTAGTACTCTGTATGTGTTAGCTGTTATTGTTAGAAGCTCTGTAAGAGCAGGAATGACATTCACTAGCGCGCAACTACAATGCTCAGTAGTGTGTGTTCAATGAACAAATGAGTAAATGAGTGCTCCATTGGCCCTGGTCTCTTTCATCTGCTGCTACTCACAGTGTTGCCCTGTGGCTAGATAAGGAGTTTGTACTAGCATGTCAATCACAATAATACTGCCTTCATTGAGAAAGACTTGCTATGGAGAAAATGCCAGCTGAACTAAACGGTGTGCAAAAGAAACTGGTGCACTTATTAGCATAAGCTAGGAAAACACAGACTATCTCCAGTCTCAGGTTATTGTATTGGTGTGGAGCTCCCTTGGATCGCTCCACTTTCCTTGAGAAGAATCAGTCCCTTGAAGGGGATGATATTACCACCGACCCCCGCAGGGCTGTTGTAATTAACCAGTCAATGCAAGTAATGCATCTTACAGAAGCAGACATGCCTGGTACTCAGTAAGTGCTCAGGAACTATTTAGCTGCTCTGAATGTTATTATTAATTATTCCCTGAATTTTTCAAAAGGAAATTGTTTACAATTTCTTCAGCTTCCCCACAATGCCTCTGAGAGCTCTTTCTAAAACACAAATGTAATCTTGGCATCAATTCATTCCCTTGTGTCCTGAAGTCTTCAGGAAAACGTCTCTTAAAAACGTTATCAGGGCTTCCCTGGTGGCGCAGTGGTTGCGCGTCCACCTGCCGATGCAGGGGAACCGGGTTCGCGCCCCGGTCTGGGAGGATCCCACATGCCGCGGAGCGGCTGGGCCCGTGAGCCGTGGCCGCTGAGCCTGCGCGTCCGGAGCCTGTGCTTCGCAACGGGAGAGGCCACAACAGTGAGAGGCCCGCGTACTGAAAAAAAAAAATTATATATATTCTTGCCTGGGTGTATAAGGTATCCCAAACACATATTCATACACCTCATTTTATTTAATCCTCATGGCAATCCTGAGAGGTAGGTTATACTATTTTTAAAAATTTTTATTGGAGTATAGTTGATTTACAATGTTGTGTTAGTACAGCAAAATGAATCATTTATACGTATACATATAGCCACCCTTTTTTAGATTCTTTTCCCATATAGGCCATTACAGAGTATTGAGTAGAGTTCCCTGTGCTATACAGTAGGTCCTTATAGTTATCTATTTTATATGTAGTAGTGTGTATATGTCCATCCCGATCTCCCAATTTATCCCTCCCCCTTACCCCCCGGTAACCATAAGTTTGTTTTCTACATCTGTAACTCTATTTCTGTTTTGTAGATAAGTTCATTTGTACCCTTAGTTTTTAGATTCCACATATAAGCAATATCACATGATATTTGTCTTTCTCTGTCTGACTTACTTCACTCAGTATGACAATCTCTAGGTCCATCCATGTTGTTGCAAATGACATTATTTCATTCTTTTTTAGGGCTGAGTAATATTCCATTGTGTATATGCACCACATCTTCTTTATGCATCCCTCTGTTGATGGACATATGATCCAGCAATCCCACTCCTGTGCGTATATTCAGAGAAAACCATAATTTGAACAGATACATGCACCCCAATGTTCATTGCAGTACTATTTGCAACAGCCAGGACATGGAAGGTTATACTATTAATTCTACTTTATCAATAAGAAGATTGAGCTGAATGAGGTTAATCCAAGTTCCCAGATATAGCATGAGGGACCCGTACAGACCCGTCCCCTCCCTGCTCATCCCTCTTTCCCAAGAATGCTCACATGCACTGTACTTCTCCCCATTTCAGTCTGGTGTGCTCTTTCTCCTGCCTCCAGGATTCTGTCCATGCTGTTCCCTCTGCGTGGAACACCTTCTCCCTTTCCTTTATCTGGAAAACTCATATGTGTTGTTGAAACCTCAACCTGAGCATCATCTTTGGAATGCTTCTCTGGCCTTCCTCTCCTAAGAGGAGTTTATTACTTCCTCCTCTTGGCTTCTGTAGCCCTTGGTTGATCTTCTGGTACTGTGGTTATTATACTGAATTTTAGCCATGTGTTTCCTGGTCTGAGAGTTCCTCTGTGAAAGGAACTGTATAGTGTTTTTCTTTGTGTTCCCAGAACCAAGCACAGTTCAGGCACCTAAAAGGCAGTAAAGAAAGGTTTAATGGATAAATTAATTAATTGATCCTGCCAACATTTAAACATGAAACCCAGGGAATTCATATACTGATGAGACTATCATTCAATACCTGAAATGAAAAAACAACGCTGAATTTATTGCTTACTGAGTAAGGGACAGCCATGCTGGTCAGGTAGTTTCTCTGAGCAGAGCAGACTGCTGATTTTGTACAGGGCTTTGGGGAAGCATGGACTGCAAGGATTGGGTGACTTTTAAAAAGTTTGAAGTGTAGTTGATGCGCAATATTATACAAGTTACAGGTGTACAAGATAGTGATTCACAATTTTTACTGGTTATATTCCATTTAGAGTTATTGGCTATATTCCATGTGTTGTACAATATATCCTTGTAGCTTATTTTATCCACAATAGTTTGTGCCTCTTAATCCTCTACCCTTATATTGCCCTCCCCCGCTTCCCTCTCCCCACTGGTAACCACTAGTTTTCTCTCTGTATCTATGAGTCTACTTCTGTTTTGCTCTATTCACTAGTTTGTTGTATTTTTAGAATCTACATGTAAGTGATATCATACAGTATTTATCTTTCTCTGTCTGACATTTTTACTTAGCATAACACCTTCCAAGTTTGTCCACATTGCTGCAAATGGCAAAATTTCATTCTTTTTTATGGTTGAGTAGTATTTTATTGTATATATACCACATCTTCTTTATCCTTTCATCAGTTGATGGACACTTAGGTGGCTTCCGTATCTTGGCTATTGTAAATATGTAGTGCTGCTGTGAACATTGGAGTGCATATTTCTTTTTGAATTAATGTGTTTTGTTTCTTTGGGTGTAAACCACAATGAGATATCACCTCACACCTGTCAGAATGGGTATCATCAAAAAGAACACAGGTTACAAATGTTGGGGAGAATGTGGAGAAAAGGGAACCCTTGTACATTGTTGGTGGGATTGTAAACTGGTGCAGCCACTGTGGAAAACAGTATAGACATTTCTTTAAAAACTTCAAAAATAAAAACAAAAGAAAAAGAGGATTGGCTGACTTTTAGAAGCCCACGTAGGTTGATATTGTTTATAGAAGTGTAGTTACTTGAGGTTGACGGTTGTTGATAGGTTTCACTCAAAGACATCGTTTTCTGGCATGAGTTTGTCCCAGTTTGGCTGACTTTCAGAAGCAAGGGTTGACTGACTGGTTGCAGAAGCAGATTCAGTGAGGCAAGTTGTCATTAATCAATTGAACAGGCTTAAAATCTGCTCCTATGGCCACTTGTTACCATAGCTACAGAAAAATCCTCTTTTCCTAAGTTTTGGGAACTTTATTTTTTCCCAGACAGAAAGTATTCATGGTCCAGTATATGATATTAGTCATTTTAGTTAATGCAAATAACTTTGATGGGCTCCAGATTTCTCAATTTCATAAGATTAATAGAAATACACTCTGTTATGATCACAAAATCAAGCTTCCCTATCAGCACTTATATATTCAATGTTTCCGAGAAGTTCAGTTCTAATGTTTTCCCAAATCAACCTCCAAGTGTTATTTAACCTCCAAGCTTTGAAAAATTGTTTGATGTCATTGGCAGATCAAAAACAGAAACAGGGTGCCTGAGTTTTTGATCTTTAGGGAAATATTCATAGTATGTTGATTTTTTTAGGTAAATGGACAGCATCAAAGAAAGTCTTTTGGAATTTCACATAAAATATAACTTCACCCAGAAATAAGTAATCACTTTCTTCTGATTCAGCCTGCTTCTGCCCCACAGGCTGGGAAAATTCCAAGAAGTCCCCCAGGGTGGGGTTCATGTGGAGAGAAAGGATGACAGAGGACCCTGTGATAGATGGCAGCTCATGCAACCATGAGAGCCCAGGGGGCTTTCCTGGGTTCACGTCTCTCTCCAGTGGTTTGGCAGGAAAAGGGCTGGGTGCCCTGGGATGGCATTCACAGCCTGTGTTTATGAGCTGTCTTGTGATCTCAAATGCTTGTCTCTGATGGAACGGGGAGTGCACAGCTGCCCAGGCCACTAGTGACGTCCATGTTGCCCAAGGCAGTGGTCAGTTCCTTGTGTTTACCTTAGTCTCTTGAGGCGTCCAATTCAGTCCCTCCCTCCCTCTTTCTCCTCCTGGCTTCTGTGACCACAGACTCTCCTGGATTTCCCTCCCAATTCACAGGTAACTCATTTTCAGTCTTCTTTTCAGCTCCTTCCTTCTCTCCTTCTCCATCTCTCCAAGCTGGAAGGCCCTGTTTTGGGCCCTCTTTTCTTCATGTGGACTCTCTCCCTCAAGAGTCAGTCACATGACAGTGACACCCAATTTCATATCTCTGGTCTCCACGCATCCTTGAGCTTGATACTCAAATACCTATTGTATCTCTGTAATCTCTACTTGGGTGTCTAATGGGCATCTCAAACTTAGCATTGTCAGATTAAACCTCCTGATTCTTTCTCCCAGCTCCCTTCTGTCTTCCTACTCCTTACACCTATACCTCTTCCAGTCTTCCCCACTGGCCAGTTGCTTAGGTTAGACCTGGGAGTCATAGCTGATGCCCCATGTTCCCTGAACACCCACATCCAATCCATCAACAATTGCTGATGACTCTTCCACCCAGACACATCCCAGCCTGCCTACGTCTCTCCTTCTCTTCCTGTTCCACCATCAACCAGGCCACATCTATCCTCTGCCCGGACTATTGCAGTAGTTTTTCTACTTCCTGCTTTTCTACTTTTTCTACTGGGTTTCACTCTTGCCTCCTTACGGTTTTGCCTCCATGGTGGGATCTTATAGATGTGTGAACCTTCCAGTGGCCATAGTTTGCACCTGATTCAAACCCAAGCCTCTTACTAAAGCCCACAAGGCTTGCTCCAATCTAATCACTACCTCTGTCTCCAACTTCTCCCCACACATCATTGTCCTTATGCTCTATACAGTCCAGACCCAAGGACCTTCCTTTGTTTCTCATACGCATCACACTCTTTCCCTTTCAGGATGTTGGCCCTTGCTGCATCCTCCACCTCAAGCACTCTTTTCCCAGATGTTTGCACTATTTTCTTCTTTTCCATCAGGTCTCAGTTCAAATATCACCCCTCCACGAAGGCCTTTCCCGACTACATTATCTAGAGTAGCTGGGTCTCTGGCACTTGGGACCCTCACATTGCTCTATTTCATTTTCACCACAGCACATCGCTGCTCAATATTCTGTTGTTTATCTATCTGTTGATTCGCTATCTCCCCCTAGTTGAGAGTCAGCTCCAGAGAGCAGGGGCCTGTCTGTCTTGTGTGCTGCTATGGTGTGTGGGAGCTGGATTCATAGAAGACAACTGAGAAATATTAATTGAATAAACTGTTGAACTAGAGAATAATGGATGATTTTTTTTTCAAATTTTCCAAAATGAACTCTCATTATTTTATAACAATAGAGTAAAATTTAAATCGAATTGGGAGGGAGAGGGAGAGAGAGAGAGAGAATTAACCAAATTCTTGAAGTTTAAAAGAAGCTTACAAAGTGAAATGTCCTTTTAGGTTGATAAAGTATAAATATGGCAGCGCCTCAGCCAAGTATATTAAATTGAACCCATTCTGCCTGAAAGGAAGAGGACCTGTGCTTAGTCTTTACATTTATCTCCTTATTTCATTCAATTCTTCCAACATGCTTAGACAGAGTAACCATTATATACCCATTGTGCTCACCAACCCCCATTCCATCCTCTCCACTATCATTTTACTCATAAAGAGACTAAGGCTCAGAGAGATAAGGTCATTTATCTAAATTTGTGTGATTCATAAATGGCAGAACCAGGTATTAAATTTAGATCTCTTCAGAAGGCTTTAACTATTAAATTTGGCATTCTAATTCTTAATGGAGGATATGAAATAATGAAGCCAACCTCAATTTGCATCCAGTTTCTTGTATGCTTTCCCACCCACCACCCCTTTTAAGCCTCACAACATCAAAATAAGTTGGTGTACTTTATCTTTACCCCTTAATCTTGCTCAATATCAGATGAGAAAATCGGTGCCCTGGGTTGTAAACACAGTCTTGCAAGCTCACCCAGCTGAAAGTGACAGAGCCAGGTCTGGTTACAGTCCTACTGTTTTCTCTGCTGCCTCAATGCCTCTGAGTAGACAAACTTGTAGCTTTTTGGAGCTGACTTCGGTCCTCCCAAAATGGTGAGGGTAACTCAGCAGCATTTCCTATATTGTTACATTACTTCAGATGCCCATGCCTTCCTGATTTCACATCCGAAGAGATCAAGGGGGAAGCGGAAGAAGATCTCATTTATTGAGCATTTACTACGTGCCTTGGGATTCAGTACCACATGGTATTTGGTTTAGCATCAGGTCTGATTAGACTGGCTTTGTAAAAGAGGTTTTGGTAAGCTCACTGGGATAGAAACAAGCTTGGACCAGACTCATGTGGAAAGAAATAAGAAAGTTGGGAAGGGAAGCTGTCCCGCAGAAGACTCTGTTGACAGCATGAGCAGGAAAGGCTCGGGGAGAATGGGAAATATTGAGTGGAACAGTTTGAGGTCATCTACTGTGCAATGTGTGATGTAAAGTCAATGCTTGCCTTCCTCTACAGACTTCAATAAAAAGTACATTGTTCATTATTGCTCTGGACCCATGGGCAAATGCACAGCAGAGTCCAGCCCTACATCAAGGTTATTCCAGGGTGAAAATAGCAGCTGCCTGGTATGAGGTTATATCTATTTTCTCTAGTCCTCTTCACATATTTACACAAAATACATGCTGATTCCCATAACAGAATGGAGGATGACTCCCAAAATAGAGAGGAGGAAATCCAGAAGGATTCATAACTTCCCAGAGATCACACGCTGGTGAGTGGTAGTGCGATTCTTCTGCCAGAGCTGAAGCTTACCCTGCAGCATTTCAGTTCCAAACTGCCTGATAGAGGTAGCTTGAATTTTGCTACATCCTATCAGCTGTGGATATGAAAGAGGTCATAGAAACCCTAATGATAGGACTCCAGGGGTAAGCTGCCCCCCATCTGCTAAGAGTTTCTTATAGAGAAATTGTCCTTCACCCCAAGAGGTTTCCTGAAGCTCTCAGAGTGTCTTGCAGAGACACACACAAGCCTGCTTCTGTTGGCCCGCCACACCTGCTTTGTCAGTTAGCACAGCTCTTGCCAGCCATGCCAGGCTGAATTCTTTGGGGGTACTCACTGCCACCAGGCACAGCATTTCTTAGGGGTGGTAATCAATGATCCATAGGGACACAAAAGGTGTTTTAGGAACTCAGCCAAATTAGAAGGGACCACTTCCCTGGATTCCACCTCATTTTGGAATTATTTAAATTGCAATGGCATGGAATTTCAGAACTCTGTTCACCCAAACCATTCCTAATCAGCTTACCCTACTTCTAGCTCTCTGCTAAAGATGGTTAGTTTCATGTGTCAACTTGATTGGGATAAAGGATGCCTAGATAGCTGGTGAAACATTATTTCTGAGTGTGTCTATGAAGGTGTTTTTGGAAAAGATTAGCATTTGATTTAGTAGACTGAGGGAAAACACCCATCCTCACCAATGTGGGTGGGCATCAGAAGATCTATTGGGGGCCTGAATGGAACAAAAAGGTGAAGGAAGAACGAATTTTCTCCCTTTCTATTTAACTGAGACCTCCATCTTCTCCTGTCCTTGGACATAAAAGTCCCTGGTTCTTGGGCCTTTGGACTCTGAGACTTACATTGGTGGCTCCTGGTTCTCAGGCCTTTGACCTTAGACAGGGAATTCCACCATTGACTCCTTTGGTTCTCAGACCTCTGGACTCAGACTGAATTATACCACCAGCCTTCTTGGTTCTCCAGCTTGCAGGCAACAGGTTGTGGGACTTCTTGTCCACCATAGGTGCCTGAGCCAATCCCTTTAATAAATCTTTCCATATATATATATATATATATATATATATATATATATATATATATATATATATATCTCCTATTGGTTTTGTTTCTTTGTGGAACCCTAATACACTTGGACTTAGAGCAAAAGCCCTGAGGTGGCAACACTCACTTGGGCAAAAGAATGGACACAAGAGTGTTTGCCCACAATCCATAGCCAATTTTGATGGACGTAAAAAATTGGCTGTTTGGGAAGAGGAAAGTCTTCTGTTGCCATTTATTAGCTCTCCTACAGCAAAAATGGTGGTTCAATGACATCATCAAAAGATCACTTTTGAGATACGGAAGAATAAGTCCCTTTCTATTTTCTAAGGGAAAGCAAGCCATCCAGCCTGCAAAATCAAGGGACTTTGAGTAAGGGAAACTAAAGCTATTATATTATTTCCTTGACTCAGTTGGCTCATCTTCTGAGAGAGAGGAATGTGGGTTGTGTTGTGACTGACTTAGGAACAGCCGAGACCTGTCATTATTTGTCAGTGCTATTTTTCACAGTAGAGGACAAGTTAGTAAACTACATGCTCCAACCTGGAGGGGTTTTTAATAGAGGGTGTTGCATTGCCTGAGCCAGAGATGAATTTATTCATTATTGTTTATTCCGCACATATACATTGAGCATTCACTATGTGGTAGGTACTTAGTTGTCTTTAAGAATACTTCCCTGACAACGAAAGCTTTGTCCTGGGTCAGCCCCAGATGAGTTCTTTCACAGGGTGTTTCATGGTTTTCCTGCAAACTCTGTGTGAGACCTGCCCAGGTGTGTATCCATTCCCTCCATGGACATGGCTTGAGTTATTTTCTAGGAGACTCCCTACTTCCCCTACAATTAGGGCTACAGCATCTGTCAGCCCCATGTCTACAGCATCTCTTTGCCAGATCATCTTATACAAATCTCACTCTAACGCTCAAGCTAGGACTTCCACTTGCTATGTTAATTCCAAGCAGACTTGAAGAAACTTAGTGTTTTTGTAGCTTATCAGAGTGATTTGTACCTCCTTGTTCCTCTTCAAAGTTCTTCTGAGTTAATCACCTCTGGGGAGATCATTGGACTTCCATCTCACATCAGGGCCAATGAAGGCTCTGATAGAGACTGATTGACATGACAGACCCAGGGTTCCTTTCATCAGGGGCACTGTAACTGCCTTCCTCTCATTATCCCTTGCTCACCCCAGCTGCTTTGTGATTGTCCTCACCAGACAAACGAAGTCTATGCAAAGTCCATCCAATTACCAGGAAATTCGTTTCAGGAAATTTGAGTCCACCCTCCCTTTGTCATGTTTAAGGCATCAGTCATTACGCAGAGATGCTCCAACCTTTGCTTCTCCTCCCTCGGGTGGGCCACTGACATGCAGAACTGGAAAGCAGACCACCCAGGTTGCCCCTGGGTCACTCTGGACTGTGCTGTGCCCTGTTTATTTAATTATGAAACCCAGCACATTCTCATTATGGATTAATTAATGACTTGATGCCAGACAATACACATGGGATCTGCCATTTGACAGTGGCTCATGTTTACTTCACAGTTTATAAATCACTGTCCTATAATTTATTCCATCATTTAGCAAAGTCCAGTCATTTGTATACTACCAGCTCCACACCTACCATCCCTACACCTGGTTATAGCTCTGAACACCAAGTCATAGCTTTGTCCCACCAATATTATTCAGTTACTTGGGAAAACATGCTATTTTTCAAAAAGGAAAAGATATATCATCACCTGAAATAAAAATGCAGCATCACTGGCTATAAGTAGAAGTTACTTATAAAAATAAATATAGTGGAAACAAAAGAATGTTAGTGAATTCTAGACAAAGACTGTCCATGAAGTCTCTACATATGAGATTCCACCTAACAGGATTTGGAGAATTAAAAAACAGCTCTCTGGATCTTCATTGAATTACTTGCAATAACCAGCATGGAATAAATGTCTAGGAGAAACTTGGACTAAATATAAAGTATGCAGAGAGTGAAGGAAAGCATACAGGTGTCTCTGGGGCACACATGAGGTCTACGTGTCCACTCTGCACATGATTGCTTGCTTGGCTCTGAGCACAAAGGCTATTGCTCTCATTCTTGAGAAAAGAGAATGTTGGGGTGAGGTATTAAAGATATTAGCACATATTAAGACCTTCTCCTTGAAGCAGTCAGAATATCTCTTAATACCACCTTTGGTGCAATCCAAAACCATCCCTTTTCTGTGAATGTTCCATAGCCCGTGTATTGAGAAGCGCTGCATTATCACTTTTGACCTAGGACAATCCTGGCTGGCAGATGCTATAATCCCATTTTACAGAGGAGGATGTTGAGGATATTGGAGAGACGATGATCCACTCAGTATCACAGACTGAAGAAGGGCTACATTTTGGATTTTACTCACCCTGACCTTTCTGGTCAGATTTCATGTTTGACCAGAAGGCCTGCTCTTGGGCTCTCTGTCCACTTTCCAGTCCATGCCCAAGGCAGCTCTGAGGTCTTCAAAGATGTCTTTTTCCCTAGGGTGGACAGAGCCTTCTTGTATGAGAGAGTGGGGTGGGCACTTCACAGGCAGAGCTTAGATTTGGGAAGCCCTCTGGCCAGGCAGTCAACCTGCTAAGGTAGGCCTGAGCATCACACAAAGATGAGGACGATGAATTCCTAAACCTCCTAGCAGGCCACCATTGTCCCAGCACCAGTATCTCCCACCCGGTAGGAAATAGTGGGGGGAAGGATGGGGTAGCCTTTTGCAGTAGATCTCTGAGTGGTCCAGGCCACTGAGGTCTCCCTCATCTCTTGGCTCTGCCTCTCCTCTCTCACAACATTTACTCCTGGTGTCTCCACGTAAGCTCTCCCTCTCACATCTGTCTACAGTGGCATGCCCAGAACTCCTCCTCTTTTCTTCTGGCAGAAGTGTGCTCATTTTCAAAGACCCTACTAAACCTCTTCTCCGTAAAGTCTTTCCAGATCCCATGGAGATCAATAATTTTTCTTCCTTCCTCTGCTCCCACAATAGTTGGTATGTACCACACTGAGAGCAACCACCCTCCTGAATGCCCAGAATAGAGTGTAAGACTTAATCAGGAAGAGGTGTTCCATGCATGTACGGCCATTTCTACACTTTTAATTAAGTATTGCAATTGTTCATTAGCAACCCCTACTCCTGAGTTTATGAACTACTATAATTAAAGACAGAGACTTAATTTCCTTTGCTCAGACAGAGCTACAGTTCCAGGGCAGTCTTATTATTTGCTGAAGTATGTTGAATAAATAGTTGTTAAATTGAACTAAACCAGGTGGATATACTTCACAGCTTGTGGACTTTGAAAAATTGTTTTCACAAATGCTAATTAACTAATTTCAAGTCAACCTATTTCCCAGACATTCACCAAGCACCTCTTATATGCCAGGCATTGTCCCAAGTGTGAAATACAAGATCAGTGTGGCTTTTCTGTCCTCAGGAAACTCAGATAAAAGTGAGGAAGCTGGCCAAATACATAAATAAACATAATGGCGTGTGAGATGGGTAAAAATTGTGGTAGGTGAAAGATAGAAAGATTGTGCACAAAAGCCAGTGCTTACCTCTAATGGGTGAGTGGCTGGGAAAACTATGGAGAAATTGACTCCTGAGTTGGACTTTGAACATGACAAGGACTTGACTAGTCCAGGCAGAGAAAACAAACCAGAGGTATAAAACTTCACGGGTCTTTTCACATCCTCCCAAACTGATAGAAATTACTTTTTTTCATTCAAACATGTTTATTAAGTGCTTACAAAATGCAAAACTCCATTCTAGGCAGTGTCAGTAGTGAAGAAGACAGGTAAGGTCCCAACATTCACAGAATTTCCACTCTGGAGCAGGAGAGCATCCACAAATCCCCAAACCAGTGACTAAAAAGGACTATTTCAAATAAATAAATGTGCCATAAGAAAACAAGATATGTGGTAGAAAGTGAAGGGAGAAAGACAGCAATATTCAATAGTGTTTATGGAAGGTCCTGAGAATGGGGTATTGGAGCATTCCAATGGCTCCAATGGGGCATTCCAATGGCTGGAGGGACTTTGTCTTGTGAGATCCAGCTGAAGAGCATTCCAGAGAGAATAGGATGTGCGAACCCCATGAGAGCAAGTGAGCTTGGTGTGTGCCCAAAGCAAAAGAACTTCATTGTGCTTGGAAGGAGGTGAGCATGAAGTTGGGAATACAAAGTTGGCATGATTAAAGGTTGAAGGTGTGAAGTCACTCTCAGACTGTGCTCAGAATCTTGGGTTGTAATCCAAACACAGCTGGAAAACACTTTTTCTTAAGTTGCATTTTAGAGAGCCTAACACCAACTACCGGGTACAGCAGAATCTTGATTTGTTCCGTAAAGGCTGTGCTTTCTCAAGCAACTTCTTTTGAATCTGAGGCTCAGTGTGTCACGTTTTGCTTCCCCATAGGTCAGTCTCTGGGTCTGAGTTCCTCCATGTCACTTGACCTTGGGTAGGTGGAAAGGACTACAAATTGATCTAATCCCTTTCAAAAAGAATTGAGCACTTTACTGATCTCCATGTTGACTGCCTTAATACCAGCACTTTTGTATCATGCCCTGTCCATACTTGAGTATAATACATTCCATGATCAAGTTCTCTCTGGGACTTGTCACTCACGGTGGGAAATTTGGCTCTTTGAGTTGACTGTTAATAAGGTTTTCATCTTGCTAATCTTTTGAGTTCGGGACAAAGTTGCCAGGTGGGTTGGAGGTTGGTCATAGCTGAAGGGCTGGGATGTTGGCTTTAGAGAATTGAATAGAGCAAAAGTTTGGGGCTCTAACAGTCTTGAGTTCAGATCCTGGATTTGCCTTTTTTTAAAGCAGCTGAGATTCAATGTTCGTACATGCAAAGTCTAGAACAGTGCCTGGCACATGCTAGGTGCTCAATAAATGTTGTTTTCCTCCTTCTCTTCTCCTCTTTTCCTTCCCCACACTTGCTAGAATAAAATGCATGCCTCTATTCTTAAATATGCCAAGCCACTTCGCAAACTGGGCTTATGGACTCCAAATACTTATTTTCCTCCAATAACAATGACTTAAAAAAAATAGAGCAGGTCTGTAATTGCTGCATTTCGCTAACTCAATCAGTGTTCAGTGGGAGAAGCATAATTTCCGAGGAATGGCCTGTTCACTGTGCCATTGGGTTTATGTCCAGCCTCATGATGACAATAACAACAGCTTACACTTATTGTCAATTTACTCTGTGTCACACGTTTCACAAATGTCATCTTATTTAAGCCCTATAAACTTAAGAGGTAGGGACTCAGCCCATTTTTCAGATGAGGCAACTGAGGATCAGAGAAAGAATGTGACCTGCTCAGCGTCATAAAGCTGGGACTCAACGCAGGTCCACTATCCTCCAGTACTACCCTCTTCACCTCCACTTGTGTAAGACTTATGAGGACACAGCCACGTGGCTGTTAAGGTAACCATTGTCCAAAGGATCTTTACTGGGTACTCGAGACTCAACCAGCTAATCAAGAAGTTGTACTGATTAATTAGGGAATAAATATGTTGAACCTGAAATCAAGTTTCTATGTCAGAGCTATAACACCTTCAGCATATAATACACCCGAAAAGTGCTGGATTTATTAAAAGTCTTTTTTAAACCACCTGAATAATTCTGTTCTGTTGTTTCGGTGGAGGGTATGTTTTACAACTCCACCAAAAAACTACTTTCTCCTGTGTGGGTCCATATATCTTTCAGGCAACACTGAGGCTGCTACTCAAAGACCAGACAGTGGAGGGTCACACCCACTTTCACCCACCATGTCTTCTTCTTGTTGTCCTTCTCCAGCTCTACCTCATGCAGGCATCAGAAGAATGGCATAAAATGTTTAGATTTTTGATCACCACTCTTCTGGTTAAGGGAATCAAGCAAAATACGAAGCATTCAAATGAGTGTGTATTTTGGCGCCAGGCTGGACAATGGCTGAGGGACATCTGACTGGAAAGGTTGGCTTCTCCCTTCCTTGTGTCAGCTCACCGAGTCCTTCTGGCTTCTAATTTCTTTATGTCCAGGGGTGAGGCCAACACCATGGCTACCGAGAGAAATCATGGACTGATTAACAAGCTGTCCATCTTTGCAAATGACCACCGGAAAGTCAGGAATGGATTCTAGCCCTTGGACTAATTTCACCCACTGCTTTTCTAACTTTAAAGAGTATGAATCCTCAGCACAACTTTTATCCCATCTTAATCCGTTGGGCATGAATTAGTTTCAAAACAAATGTATCACATCTTTAACCTTTCCTCCTGAAATTTTGGCTTGGAAATTCAGAATTTAAGCTTTTTGAATATTTATTCATGTCCCTCAATGTCTGGCTCTTTGTGCACACTTTCCATCCTTTGGGCTTATATTTATGTCAAAAGCAGAGGTTCTGGGGACCA
Source organism: Physeter macrocephalus (assembly GCF_002837175.3). Taxonomy (NCBI): domain Eukaryota; kingdom Metazoa; phylum Chordata; class Mammalia; order Artiodactyla; family Physeteridae; genus Physeter; species Physeter macrocephalus. The sequence goes on along the minus strand of NC_041215.1, from coordinate 6,213,232 downwards.
AAAGAAATTACCAGCAGTAAAATTTTACTTTACTCCATGCTTATTTTGTGTCAGACACATAATAACAGTCCCCAAGCTCTCTAAGGTAGATGCTGATATTATGTTCATCCTCATTTTATAAAAGAGGAAGAGGTAGTGTAGAGACGTTAATTAACTTGCCTGAGTCCTCATAGGAAGTCATAGAACTGGGATTTACTTTCAGGTCTGTTTGACTCCTCAGCTGTGTTCTGACTGCTGCTTTTGTCACCAGAACCACTAATTAGGTACATAAGCATTGTGCTTCACAAGAGATCTCTGAAGGGAACCAGCGTTCATGGTAAGGTGTCAAGCGCTGGGCAAGTGTCAAGTAATGCCCATAGCATCATCTCTGTTTTACAGACAAAGAAACTGGGGCTCAGAGACTGAGGTGACTTGCCCAAGGTCAAGTGACTTGGTGGTGCAGCTGGGGCTGGAACTCTGGTCTCTCTGACACTTAACTACACTCTTCTGATTTATCTAGAGTAGCAGTTCTCAAAGTATCATACCCAGAGCAGCAGAGACAGCATCATCTAGGAACTTGTTAGAAATGCTGGTCGTTAGGCCTCACCCCAGACCAACTGAATCAGAGTCTCTGGGGTAGGGCCCAGCAAGTCTGTATTTTAACAGATTTTCCTGGCGGTTCTGATGCAGGCTCAAGGTGAAGAACCCTCTGATCAAGATCTTATATAAACTTCCACTCAAAGATGATCTTTTGCATGCAATGATAATAACTTGAAAGATGTACCAACATCTTGCTTCTCTGTAGTTGAAAGCACAAATTGCTTTTGGGGTAAGGGCCATTTTTTCCTTTGCTGTCATATGTAATTAATAAAACCTTCACCAAGGGAGTAGAATAAACGTGTAGGTCAGATCCAATTTCCATGCTGCCATGTTCCCCTCCACAGCCATATTCAATATTCAGCAGGCTTTACCTAACTCAGGAAGGGCCCCCCTAGTAAACCATTTCTCAGGTCATGTTTGTATTCAGCAAAGTGAAGGACAGCAGTAGTTACACTCATAGTTTCTTAGATCTGAGGCCTTTTGACTCTCTGAACTCTGCAGGCTGACTCTTGGCTGGCCAAGAGTACAAAAAGTACATTTAGCACCCACTGCTTGTCAGGTACTTGTAACTCCACTAACAATCCAGTATGGGTGACAGATAGGATTACAAGGCAATATCGGGAAATAGGAAAAACATGGGCACAGGGATTGTAGAGTTGAGAAGACACAAGTGTCCCTCTTTTATAGAGAGAGATTTAAGGAGGGCTTCCTGTAGGAGGTGGCACAGCTGAGTTATGAGAAGTGAGCAGGAGTTTCTGTGATAGAGATGGCTTCTGTTTGCCAATATCCATCATCTCCTCATCTTCCTGGGTACTCAGCTAGACACAATTTCCCAGCCTCCCTGCAGTTCAGTGGGGGCAGCAGACTGAGCTCTGGTCAGTGGAATGTGGGTGAATGTGGTGGGAGTGGTCCTCATTCTTTCCCTTCCACCTAGAGGAAAGCAGACCTGAAACTAGAAGGAGCCTAGATTCCCAAATGACTGCCTGCAGCCGGATCCCCAGCAGCCCTCCCCCAGCCTACACTGGAAAGGGATGTCAGAGAGAAACTTGGGCTAAGCCTCTCAAGTTTGGGGCATTTCTTAGAGCACTTCCACTGAGCTCATGCACTTTCAAAGGCTAATAAGGCAGGAAGGACATTCGAGGCAAAGGGGACAAGACGTGCAAAGGCAATGGGGAAGGGCAAATTTCAGGGAGCTGGGTGTAGGTCAGGGTGATCATTCAACCATCCAGTCAACAGCCACTTATTGGCAGTTCCCCCCCACCGAATTTGTGCTGATCTCTGGAGCGGCCTCTGTCCTCAATGAGCTCATTGTCTACTGAGGGAGACAGTCACCCAAATATTTAGTCAGAGGCCAGTGTGATGATCCCTGTAACGGAGGACTGTAAAGGGTAATGTAGAAGTGCAGAGAGGGGTGAAGATGGGCAAGTAGAGTCAGAGGTCATCCGCCCAGATCTGGTCAGAGCTGAAGTTACCAGAAGGAATGATATTGCTCAGGAAGGAAGCATAGAGCAAGGGAGAGCAGAGGGCCAGTTTGCAACTCTGGAGAAAATAGCTTAAAATATTACATATAAATGTATAATACTATATATATATGTGTGTGTATATGTATATTTGTCTATGTATGTATATGTATAAGTGTATATATAGAAGTGACTATTGCATGTGTGTGCATGTGTATGTGTGTAAGTAAAAAGTAAAGTAAAATTGACTGTTGATTACATCACTGAAAACAATGTGTAAAATAAAAGGTGAAGGTCCATCCCTGTACCTGATTCTCTCCCTCCTGGGCAGTAAACACTGTGAGCTGTTTGGTGCATGTCCTTTGTGAAATTTCCCAGTGCTATTGCAAATATAAATGCATGTACACGTATACTTTTTAAAATTTTGTAAAGAATACAATGCTGCTCTCTATATTAATGTACAGTTTGCTATTTTTAGTGTCACTACTTATCCTAGATATCGGTCTAGGTCGATACACAAAGATCTGCAGCATTCCTTTTTTGAAGCAGCTTAATTGAAGTATAATTTACATACCATAAAATTCATTCATTTTAAGTGTACAACTCAACGATCTGTAGTAAATTCACAGGGTTGCACAGCCATCACCACAGTCCAATTCTGGAACATTTCCATCACCCCTAAAAGGAACCTTGTGCTAGTTAGCAGTCACTCTCTATTCTCACCCCCACCCCTAGGCAACAATTCACTGTCTGGGAATTTGCTTATTCTGGACATTTTATATAAATGGAATCATACAATATCTGGTCTTTTGCATCAAGCTTCTTTAACTTAGCACAGTGTTTTTGAGGTTCATTCATGTTGTACTCATGGTTTGGTCCTTTTATGACTGAGCAGCATTCTGTTGCATGGATGTACCATACTGACCTCCATTCACTAGCTGATGGGTATTTGTATTGTTTTGGCTGTAATGAATAATGCTAAGAACATTCTTGGGCAAGTCTTTGTGTGGATGTATATTTTCCTTTCTCTTGGGTGAATTCTTTTTATGGTAGGATCAGTTTCCATTGTCTAAATGCACCATAAAGTACTTAAACTTTTATTTTTTTGGACATTAACTTTGTTTCTTTTCCTTTCTCTCTCTCTCTCTATCTCTCTTTTTCTCTGTCTCTGTCTGTCTCTCTCTGGTTGTTATAAAAATGCTGCCACAGATAGTCTTGTGTTTGTGCTATTATTCCTGTAGCATCAAAACACACAAAAAAGGGAAAAAGATTTACAATAGCCAAGATAAGAACAAATGCTCATCAATAGATGAATGGATAAAGAAGCTATGGTATACACACACACACATTGGAATATTATTCAGCCATAAAAAAGAATGAAATCTTGCCATTTGCTACAACATGGACAGACCTTAGAGGATAAGTGAAATAAGTCGGACAGAGAAAGAAAAATACTGTATGATTTCACTTACATGCAGGAATCTAAAAAACAAAGCAAATGAACAAACATAACAAAACAGAAATAGAGAGTCTGTCATACAGAGTGAAGTAAGTCAGAAAAACAAATACTGTATGCTAACACTTATATATGGAATCTAAAAAAAAAAAAAGTCTCTGAAGAACCTAGGGGCAGGACAGGAATAAAGATGCAGACGTAGAGAATGGACTTAAGGACACGGGGAGGGGGAAGGGTAAGCTGTGACAAAGTGAGAGAGTGGCATGGACATATATACACTACCAAATGTAAAATAGATAGCTAGCTAATGGGAAGCAGCCGCATAGCACAGGGAGATCAGCTCAGTGCTTTGTGACCACCTAGAGGGGTGGGATAGGGAGGGTGGGAGGGAGACGCAAGAGGGAGGGGATATGAGGATATATGTATACATATAGCTGATTCACTTTGTTGTACAGCAGCAACTAACACAACAGTGTAAAGCAATTACACTCCAATAAAGATGTTTAAAAACCCCCACAGAAATAGAGTCATAGATACAGAGAACAAACAGGTGGTTGCCAGAGGGGAGACAGGTGGGGGGGGAGAGAAATAGCTGAGGGAGATTAAGGGGTACCAACTTCCACTTGCAAAATAAGTGAATAATATGTATGAATGTACAGTGTGGGGAATATAGTGAATAACTAGGTAATTTCTTTGTATGGTGACACATCATAACTAGACTTATCGTGGTGATCATTTTGAAACGCATAGAAATATCAAATCCATAACAGGAACTAACATAGTGTTGTAGATCAATTATACCTCAAAAACAACCAAAAAAACCAAACTCATAGAAAAAGAGATCAGATTTATGGTTACCAGAGGTGGAGTGGGGAGGGGGAATTGGATGAAGGCAGTCAAAATGTACAAACTTCCAATTATAAGATAAATAAGTACTAGGGATGTGATGTACAGCATGATATAGTTAACACTGTTGTATGTTATATATGAAAGTTGTTGAGAGAGTAAATCCTAAGAGTTCTCTTCACAAGGAAAATTATGTATGTTTTCTATTTCTTTAATTTTGTATGTATATGAGATGAAGGATGTTCACTGAACTTTTTGTGATAATCATTTCATGACGTATGTAAGTCAAGTCATTATACTGCACACCTTAAACTTACACAGCGCTGTATGTCAATTACATCTCAATAAAACTGGAAGATGAAAAGGGAAAAGGTAATGAGGAATACATCTAAAAATTTCCCCAGCTATAACAAATTTCCAAACACCGACAGGTGGGGCAAATAGAGAGGAAGGGGATTCTGCCAAGGAGTCAGGGAAGGGGTGGCTGACATGTGTCAAAGTTAGGGAACAGAGGCTGGCTGAGGGTAAGGCAGCTTCCCAGCCTTCCTTCAGGAGCTGAGCTCCAAGACCAAGGCACAGGCCATGAACTTCTTGTTGCTGTAAATGAGAACTTATGGCCTGGGCGTCCTCAAAGGGACCAGTCTTTGGAAGGCTAAGAGCCATTTGATTTGGAGACAAGGCTCATGGAAATAAAAACAAGGTCCTTGGCCTCCTGAACCAAGAGGAATGGTCCTGAACAACCCTACCAAGCATATCGAGAGCATTCCTGGATTCAGAGCTCATATAATACCCTTGTCCCCATTAGCATTATTGGGCTGTTCAAACACAGCAGTACCCACTCCAAAGGCAACAGACTTGCACTTCAAGTGAAGTGAAATGATAGGGCATCTGGCTTTTGCAAAGAGCTAAAGTCCTGGCCAAAGGAACTGTTGGTCCCCCTCTAGGGAATAGATGGATATCCAGTCTTCACTGTACGACTCAAAGTGTTGGCCTCCATCATGCTGACCATTGTAACAGCTACTCCTTAACACATACTGAGTTTAACACATACTCAGTAAAACATACTGAGTTTAACACATACTCCTTTAACACATACTGAGTTCCTGGCACTGTGTTAAACCTTTTGAATGCATTGTGTTTCTTTCAGTAATCCTGTGAGACAGATAAAGTAAACCCTATTTTACAGAACAGGGAGGTGAAGGGAAGAGACTTGTCCAAGGTCACATAGGTAACCAGTGGTGGAATTTATTTGTGAATTTCAAGAGAATTTCCAAGAATTAGAATACAGTGCCCACTCAGTGTTAATATACTGCATCACTCCTCTCACGCATTGTCAAGATTTTGATGCTCAAGAAGGGCACACACTCCTGCTTCCTTTTCCAACATCTATCATCAACTACAAGACAATATCCTAAGTTCTAAACTGATGTGATAGTCAGCCTCCAAGATGACCCTCAATGATCCTTGCCTCATGGTATGTGCCCTAGGATAGTCTCCTCCCACACTGAATCAGTGTTGTTCTGTAGGACAAATAGAATACAGTGGAAGTGATGGCGTGTGACAGCTGAGACTAGGTCATAAAAAGCATTGTACCTTCCATTTTGCTCTCTTCAGTCATTCACTCAAGAGGAAGCCAGCCTCCATGCTATCAGGACACCCAAGCAGCTCTGTGGAGAGGCCCCCTTGCAGAGCTGAGACCCCCAGCCAAGAGCCAGCATCAACTTGGCAACCATTTGATTGGTGAGTGAGCCACCTTGATGGTGGATCCTCCCGCCCAGTCAATCCTTCAGAGGACTGTACCCCGCATTGACATCTGATGCAGTCGCATGAGAAACCCTGAGCCAGAAATACCCAACTAAGCCACTCCTGAATTTTGGAATCACAGAAACTCTGAGGCATGATAAGTGATATGTTGTTTTAAGCCATTAAGTTCTGGAATATTTTGTTACACAGCAATAGTTAACTAACACACCTTACTTTTCAGGCCTTTGTAACTTCACCTCTGGCCACCTCTCCATTCTCATCATACTCCCTAATCCAACACACACTGTGAAATCCAGATAGATATCAAACACACTGTTTTAACTCCTCCCAGCCTTTGTATATCTTGTTTTCTTTGTCTGGAATGCTCTTTTCTCTTTATTCTTTGTGAAACCATCCAACAATTCTTGGATATCCAAATATTCCTACACAAGTGATGATTTCTTTGATTTCTTGATTCAAATGCAAATCCTCCATTCTCCTTGGTGTGACTATTGTACTGTGTGCATAGATTCCAACACTTACTACAGAATTTCCAAATTGTTTCCTACCTTGCCCGTCTCTTCTGTAAGACCTTGAACCTGACTCATCTCTGAGTCTCCAGTGTCTAGTTCAGAGCCTGATAAGAATAAGCCCTGGGTGGAAGCTTGTTAATTGAGTGAATAAACAAAGGATGACTCTGTCAACTTCTCTGTGGAGCACCAGTTGGATGTGTGTTAACATGTTTTGTAACGACCAGTTTATATCTTCTCAGGCTGACAAGCACGAGGGTACCTGTCAAATATTGTCACACCTCCCATTAGTGCAAACACAAATGCTCCCCCACCAGGAGCACAGCAGCCATCCATAGGCAAGGTACCAGTTAAGTCTTAAATGGCATTATCAGGCCACACACTTTCAGCCCCGACGAGAGAGGACACTGTGCCAGGATGAGACACACTCTCGTCACTGTCTGTTTTTTCCCCCCTAAGTTTTCCCAAAGAACAACAATTGGGAATTGAGAAGAAACATCTTCAAAATATAAGTTGGGTCGTGGAGTGGGCTGGTGAACTGGCTATCAGGCTAAAAACAAAACAAAACAAAACAAAAACTACTCTGATTTGTAGTGTGTGCTGATTCCTGTGGTGTAAATACTCCCACCATCCATGACTAATTTCAGGCTTCCAATGGTTTAACAACTAGGCAGTAAAATTCCTTAATCCTTCTCTACTGGCTGTCACAGGTTGGCTGGCTCTGGCACACACCAGTGAAGATAGAATAGGACACAGGTAGTTAGCAGTGTGAGTTCTGCACCCACTGCCTGGGTGTGTGTCCCAGTTTTTCCATGTAAGGACTCTGTTGATGTACAATATTATATAAGTTAGAGGAATACAATATAGTGATTCACAATTTTTACAGGTTATACTCCATTTATAATTATAAAATGTTGGCTATATTCCCTGTGTTGTACAATATATCCTTATAGTTTATTTTATACATAATAGTTTGTACCCCTTAATCTCCTATCCCCATGTCACCCCTCCCCCTTCCCTCTCCCCACTGGTAACCACTAGTTTGTTCTCTATATCTGTGAGTCTGCTTCTTTTTTGTCATATTCACTAATCTATTGTATTTTTTAGGTTTCACATATAAGTGATAACTTATAGTAGTCTTTGACTTATTTCACTTAGCGTAATATCTTCCAAGTGCATCCATATTGCTGCAAATGGCAAAATTTCATTCTTTTTATGGCTGAGTATATATACATATATACATTGTAATATACATATATACCACTTCTCCTTTATCCATTCATCTGTTGATGGACACTTAGGTTGCTTCTATATCTTGGCAACTGTAAATAATGCTGCTATGAACATTGGGGTGCATATGTCTTTTCGAATTAGCGTTTTTGTGTTTTTCAGATATATACCCATGAGTGGAATTGCTGGGTCATATGGTACTTCTATTTTTAGTTTTTTGAACAATCTCTATTCTGTTTTCCACAGTGGCTGCACCAATTACATTCCCACCAACAGTGTAGGAGGGTTCCCTTTTCTCCACATCCTTACCAACATTTGTTATTTGTGTTCTTTTTGATGATAGCCATTCTGACAGGTGTGAGGTGATACTTCATTGTGGTTTTGATTTGCATTTCCCTGATGATTAGCGACTCTGAGCATCTTTTCATGTTTGGCCACGTCACTTTAATGGCTCACAGTCTCAGTTTTCTCATCTGTAAAATGGAGACAATTATAGAACCCATCTCAGGATTGTCTTGAGCATGAAAAGAGATAATACATGAAGAGTGCTTAGCACAGTGTCAGGGACTTGGGGAAAATCACTCAACAAATGGTAGGTGTTACAATCATAGAATGGAAAGAGAAATTCATTTGGAGTCAAACATCTTAGATTCCAGTCCTGGTTCTGACACTGACTTGCTGTGTGACCATGGGCAATTGGCCTCACCTCTCTGAGAATTAGGTTTACCTATATGGGATATTTATTATGTACCGGGCACCACACTGAGTCCTCTACATCTATACCTTTACAATCTTTGCCACAAACCCTAGGTAGCAGATTCTTATATGATCTCCATGTTATAAGTGCGAAACTGAGGCTGAGAAAGGAACAGTAATTGGCCCAAAGCCATATACCTTGTAAGTTCTAGGATTTGAACCCAGTTTATCTGACTCCAGGGTTTGTACCCCAAATGACTACACTTAAGGCCCATTTCTTTCATTAGCAATAAGTACGTAATAAGATTATGTAGCAGAAACATTTCATGAACTATAAAGCAATAACAAACAATGGGTATTGTGGTTGCCATTCCTTGAGTATCGAAAACATACTTATAGGGGCTTAATTTTCTGCCATGTGTCCTACACCCAGTGGGGGATGGGCAGACTCAGTCCCAGGCCTTGTGGAGCCTCCTGTTGAGAGGAGAGGTAGAATCAAGTTTCCCATCATAATGCAAAACTGGAAAAAAGTTGGAATTCTCATTTCCCAAATGCTGTAGGTGAAAAGCTAGCAGGATTCACACCTCTGGCTGGCAAGCGGAATCCAGCTCTAAGATGTCACTCTACGGTGCACGTTCCCAGGCTGTTGGATTCTTGGAGGTGGGAAGGCAGCAGACATCCACCAGGAACTGGTCCAGGTTCCCAGATGCTGGTCCCATTTTACCTTCACCACTGCCCTGTTCAGTGGGGATGATTTTCTATGTTAATCTCTGGGCAAGATTGCCCACAGTAGGTGAGAGCCAGGATGGTCCCAGGATTGTCTGGTCGGGGCGGGGTGGGGTCCATGCTCCTCCACCACTGTAGCTGCTGCAGGTGGGCGGAGTGGGCCCTCTTCACTGAGCCCACCAAGCATCCTTCTCCCCGGCTTTCCCCAGCGCTGCATATCAGCAAGAAGCACAAAGCTCCCTATCACCTTGGATGGGCTAATGCAAAGGGACACCAGCAGAGGAGGCACGTGATGCCTCCAATCCACCATCTCCTTCCCCGTCACTCACCAGTTGCTGGTGGCTGCTGGTGCTTGGAGTTGCAGAGACGCTGCCTCATCCCAGCTCTTCTTCCACATCCTGAATTACTGCTCAGAGCAACATGCCTGCCTGAGGCAAGGGAACAGTCCCACCTTGTCTCAAGACCTTTGTCCTTGCTGCAGTGTATGACAGATGCCACTTGGCTATTCGGATTTTCTGTTTTAAAGATAATTTGATGTAACTTGGCTTTACTCCTCTTCTGTTAGGAGTTTAAAAAAAAACTCAGTCAATGAGTCTTCCTGAGAGATTTACCTTGAATGAATCTCTCAGTAGTTCAGCCAGCCAGTCATCCCCTTGCCTAGGTACCTGTCATCTATCAGATGTTTCCTGCTCGGTACCAGTACTGGAGTCAGAGAAGACAAGAGAAACATGACAATTATCCCATGGGGCTCCCAGTCTGTGGCCCCGAGCCTCAGAGACCAGAAGCAGATAGGCAGTGGGTTGAAGAGGGGCTGGGAGGAGAGGCAGTGGCCAGAGTGTAACTGTAGACCCCTTTCTGAACTTGGCTGGGAAGGAAAAGAGAGCACATTTGGAGGTTGCAAGCAATGAAGTCAGAGGCAGGACAGTGGCTAGAGAAAGAAGGGAGGAGTTCAGGGGAAGTGGTGAGGCTCCAGAGGTTCTGGCTGGGGAAAGAAGGGGCTACCTCTTCTTCCCTTCGTGGAGTGGAAGTGCTGATACAAAAAAAAAAATCAGTACTTTCTTGGTCCTTACCTGGGGCAAAAAAAATAATTCAATTTTGATGTTAGCTAGACTAGGCTCTGGATCCCAAAGGGATGCGCTTTGGCTTTTAGAACCAGAATCCCTGCTTGCGCATAGAGCTAAGATGACACAATCATTTTCTGGCTGGGGCAGTCCAACCCCTCCTCCTTCACATCTCCTTCACTCCTGTCTTTTGCTACATCTCCTTGGCTACACCTCCCTGGGTACCATATTATCTCTATTATCCTTGCAAATGACATTATTTATTTTAAGTGCTCAGCAATCTAAATTTCTCCTAACACTTATCCTCTGTGCTGACTGATTCAACATGTATAATTCTGGATATAAAACATTCCTCACAAGTGATGTTTCTCTGCTAATGGTTCAGAGAGGGTATCCACAAGAGGGCAGGTAGATATGATGAACAGTATATTCTACCACTGGATAAAGGCAGGTGCATTACTCCTTTGTCATAGTATTCTGGAAAAAAAAAAAAAGGAAAAGGATTACTTCCCTGTTCTTTCCTTTGTACCTTAGAGAAATGAAAATGTAATTAGAAGTTTTCAGGTTGAAGATAATTCGAAGAGGAGGCACAAAGTTCTATGACTGAGATGGTTTAAGAAAGTTATTATGCACACTCTGACAATTTGGAGCAAACCTGGAGTTTCAGAGTCGAATGAATATGATTACACTTTTGCTTTTTCATGGACTCAGGGACCATTGGTGAGATAGCCAATTACAGCAGGACAGTATTCTGAGACATTAGCCAAAGCTGTCTCCCAATTCATGCCCACTCCATTTCTTTGTACCCATTTCACATCTGCCACATTCAGGGAGCACGTACCCTGCACTCAGGAGGAGAACATTTATAGCCAAGAAAAATTATTGGTAGAAGATTCCAAAACAGGCTCTTGAAACACAGAGTAAATTTCTTTAAAACTAAGGCTTGTAATTGCAAGAGTTTGGAATTTTGAGACAGAAATGCTTTATCTTGTTTTTTGTTTCAATTTAAAATTTTGGCTTTATAAATCAAAAGCTGCTGTGCTGGAGGACTTAGGGTAAATGATTGCTTTCATGTACACAGACTGAGGAAGAACACAGTTTCCACCTTAGACTAGGTAAATATCGTGTAGGTTACAGGAGGTGGAGAAGCAGTAGAGGAGAGCAGAGAGTGAAGCATAGGGGAATGCCTCTAAGAGATCCTCAAGGCACACCTCTCCGCAGGAGTCCCAGGATGGGAACAGCAGAGGTCTCAGATACGCATGCGGGGACCAAGATCAGAGGGCTCCCATGATTTACTTTGCATCTGAAACCTTGGCAAAGGAACAGCCTGGCAAAGACTGAGAGCTAGCTTGGAGACAGAAGAATGGCGGTTATGGCAGGGCAGGTGTGGGCAGGTCAGAGGCTCCGTCGCCATGCCTGTGGTCAGGAAAAGGAAGGTGCAGGGGGACTGGTGTGACCCTGACACAGGGAAAGCTGACAGGGACGAGGACATAGATGTGGTCTCTTGAAGAGTAGGAGCTCTCTTTTGTGCTCTCTTTTTGTGCTCTCTTTTCCTTCCCAGCCAAGTTCAGAAAGGGGTCTACAGTTACACTCTGAGTACTCTACCTGTCAATAGAAGCCTGCATGGAACAATGCTGGAGACCAGTGCCTCTCCCCAGAGGCCAGGGTGGCATGTGTTTCCCAAATTTAGATTATCCTGGGAGAGGGAAAGGAGAAAAAAGAGAAAAGAATCTAAATGGACACAAGAGTGTGAACATTCTTGAGTTTACCTTGAATTTGCATGGTTAAGTTTCCTACTTCCCAGAAGAAAATGAGTTGCTCAGAGATCTAAGTTAAGTTAGATCATAGAGAAAAATGTCTTATTTTTGCCTGTCTGAGTTTGAGGCTGAAGTTCAAATCCATTACACAAGTAGGAAGATACTGACAATACAGCATAGTGAACTCTAGAGTTTCGGTGAAAGCTGAAGAAGCAGCCAGAGCATTTTCTCTGGGGGAAATATGTAGTTCTTCTAGCCATAGCTCAAGTCATCAAGGTCACTGACTGTAAAAACTCAGAGCCAGAAGATCATTAGAGATGATTTAATCCTGCTCTATTTACAGACGGGAAACCGGAAGTTCAGTTCAGTCCAAGTTCATATAAGCAGCCCACACAGAATCAGCCTGGGTCTCGGGATTCCTGACAACTGGTCCAGGGCTATTCCACCTTGCGGTGGTAACAACATCCCCTTTTTGAGCTTTTTCTCCTCCTTCCTTGGATAGTTTTGGAGAGTGAGAAGATGTTTAGAAACTTCTCTGGATTCAAAGGGAAAATGGACACTGAGGTAAAAATGACCTTAGTAGGAACATGGAGTACAATTGTAAAGTTCATCTGTGATAATGGTAGAAAAAGAAATTGATCCTGAAACATTTTGTGATCCTCCCAAAGGATCTCAAGCTCTACCAGTCTACCAAGGGCACAATCTGCCCTAAGTTATTTCAAGTCTGGGAAGGACACTTGAGTAGGAACCCTGAACTTATTCCTAGCTTCAGTGAGAAAGATGATCACCTTTCTGGTCATGGTCAGTCCATGGTTTTTGCCTGAACTGCTCAAACAATGAGATCAAAGGCTACTCGTAACTTTCAAATGAGGACATAACATGGTTTGTGACAGCCTTTCTTCTTTGAGCCCGAAGTACTGACATCATCAGGATAAATGCCGGAGATAGAATTGCTATAACTCGTAGCTATAAGGTGTAACGTATATAACTGATATGGACTGAATGTTGGAGGGTAAGCAAAAGATAGAGTCTAAGATGCATGGTAGGGTTTTGACCTGAGTGAGCCATAGGGTCAATGGTAGTGCCATTTATTGGGATGTGCAATTATTATTTGGGTGGGGATTTACAATATATCACACACCTCTCATGTATAAGATGCTTCTCCATGCATAATAAGGATCTGTGTTTCACTGATAAGGAACTTTAGGCTCAGGAGTTGATGTTACTTTTCTAAGCCCACATGGCATATAAATGGGGGAGCTGGGATTTGAACTCTGGAACTCTTGAACTCTGGAAGTCTACCTGACTTCCAAGCCTGCCCTCTCTTCACTATGTTTGGAATGTCTGAAACACAACTAGCCCAATTAGAGGTTGCTAGCCATAGAGATAGGGAAATCTATCATCTAATCTGGGTCTATTTTGAGAGGGAAGATTTGCGGAGGGGGGGGCTATTAATGGTTAAGTTAGGTCAACAAGTGACAACTAAGACTGTCCCTCGTAAACTCAAATGCATAGTCACCCTACATAGGGGGCAATCACCCAATGTCCCCAAGCCTTCTTTGTTGGTTGCACCCAATATTGCTTACCTGAATGAACGAACCACTGGGCTGGTCCCATGTATGCTGCCACAATGCCCTGGACATTCCTTTTTCAAAGGGTGTATCACACAGAATAAGGGCAATTTTTTCACATATCTTTCTCCCCTCTAGCCTTTGGGCTTGTTGGGGGAGATGGTCGTTAGATTATCTCTGCCTCTCGATATAGCATGGAGCTTGGAACAGTCTCGATGTTCAGTAAGTATTAGTTGAATGAATGGTCCACAGTTTAGATTCTCTTGTTCAAAGGTGCTCTGGGACATGTCTCCATGTGTCATGGTGGGGTAGACAGCAACTTCTTGAAATACCAACAAATGCTGGTTGTGTCCTTTACTTGGTGATATGAATTTTTCTAGATACTCTGTGAGAAGTGTACCTGCCTCTAATTTTGGTAATTTTCTATTATTTCATTAATACTTTAAATAACAAGATATTAATAACACACTAACATAATAGTGACATTTGCATGACACGTTCACTTTCATTATCTAATTCGACGCTTACAGTAGCCCTATGATTGAAAGAACCTGTAATGTGTATTTATTCATTTTATCTGTGGAGCACCTTTCACTTCTGGAGCCAATATGCCCACCTTTAGCGAATCATGTCTCATCTCCTGCTATATCAGCCTCTAACAGGTGGTCCAAAGGTGAGTTGTCACCTTCCTATAAGACCTTAATGAATGATTATTATTTTTATCACTACTATTTGTATTAATACTAATGACACATATACCTATGCATCTGTGTGAACCACTAAGCACTTTGTATATGTAGATATTTACATATATACACATGCCTTGTATGTTCACAAGCTCATATGTAAATGTCCACATGCACACGTGTATGTGTACATGTATGTACAGAAGATGGATGGGCAAGTTGACTAAATGAGATTTGCAATAGAATATGTCATTGTCTCCCCAGGGTGTGTCCTAGCAGGTTCACCTTTGTGTAGGAAAATTTGGGGTATTATTTAGAATGTTAGATACACAGTTCCAGGTATTCAAAATGGATTTTGGGGTCACAAATGTAATCAATATTAACAATAACCACTGGTCATTCGGTGTTTACTCTGTCCTGGCACTGTGTTAAGCTTTAGATATATCATCCATTTAATCTTTGCAATAACACTGAAGAGTGAGATTTGGGGTCTGTGTCACAGGTGAGGACACTGATATTTAGAGAGGTCAGCCCTTGTTCCAGGTCACACAGCCTGTCTGTGGCTCAGCTGGGATCTTAATTCCAGAGCCTGGTTCTTGCTCCCACCCTGTGTCCTCACATCATTACAAACCAATTGCTATTTACAGACACCTCTGCCTTCAGGCTCCTTTCCAGTCGTTGCTGTTGGTGGTTTTCCAGCTCTGTGTCCCCAAGGTCACAATAGCAGTCTCATGCCTCTCTTTGATCAGGGTCAGCTGTTGCTAAGTGATGGATTTTCTAGGTCTTTGGCTTGGCCCTGGAGGTTAGATTTCACATCCAAATGGCATTTGGATAGCACTTCACCTCCCGAAGGATCCCAGAGTCACTTCTCAGGTTCACCTTTCCAGGGGCCGCCTTAGGGACCGACCACTGGCAGCTTGACTGAATACCCTGTGTGTGGGGTCCCAGAGGAAGGTAATATGGGCAATGCCGCTCCCTGCACCCCATAATGTAGTGGGTTGAGGAGAGTTCAGAAATGAACCAAGCTAGGTCCATACACATGTACACCTCTGGCTCTCCATATGAAATGAGATGGAGAAAGCTGTATTTACCAGTGCTCCAGTAAGGAGAGAAACACTTTAAAGAACATTCTCTAGAAACAGTGGCCGCAAAGTTGTCCCCTAAGTTGGGTGGGTCCATTAATTTATTCATTTACTGAATGTATCCTGCATGAAAAACACTGTTGTAAAAGGCTCACATGAACTATCCCATTTAATCTTCACCACGACTCCAAGGTAAGCACCATTATCTCCATTTTACAGAGGAGGAAACAGGTGCAGAAAGGTGAAATCACTGGTTTAAGGCCAAACAGTCAGAGAGTCGTGCAGCTGGATTTTGAACCCACACTCCTGACTCCAAAATCGGAGGTTCAACCACTGTGCCAACTGCCTTTGACACCATCTTGATGAGGAAAGACAGTGGGGAAGGGGGTGTCTTGGTGGCTAGGGGTGAAGAGGGGATTTGGGAAGGTCGTGTCCAACGCAGTCTTGTGAAAATGCAGATATTACATGAAATGAAATATTATCCTGCCCTAGGATGCCAGAAATCTTAAGTTAAAAGTCACAATAAAAATATTAATATGTCTGGTACGATAGTGTTTTGGGGGGAAGGTGGTGATGCAGCTGAGTTTGTGCTGGAATTGGTTGGGGGGTGAGCCAGCCTGTGAGGATGTGGGAGTTGGCAGCCACCTGGGTTATAGGAACGGCGCCAAACAGGGGTGGAAAGGGCACCGTTCAATCCCATTGTACCATCTAACCCGCCATTAAGTCTCTTCATTAACAAGGGGCTTGCACATGGTTTGCTCCCTTAGAGAAGCTTTTCCTAACTAGTTTAAGCTCAGTAGAAAACTCATGACATTTGGGATTTGAATTCCATTTAAGTATTGCCAAGAGGAAGGTTAGAAAAAAAATACACACACACAGAGCACTGAGCCGCCCTTCAAATCCTACAGCATCAAAGCACTTTAAAAAGATCTCTAAAGAGACTGGGGGGTTTGCAAATTTCTCTTACAAGATAGCATTTTTGTCAGAAATAAGCGAATCAGCAATGCATGAATTAAAATCCTCTTGAAATCCAGATGGATTTTAAGATTGAGGGTGAGCAATTGCTTCTCCAAAAGCCAGTGAAGTCGGACCATGGGTGGGGGAAGGGGGCTAAGGGGGACCATTTCTATAGGAAGTCGAAATATCCATTAGAAAAGTTTTTTTAAAAATCAGGAAATCATGAAATAACGGGCTTTAGAAAGTTTTGCAAATCAGTCGGACCTTTTTGTTTAAATCGCTCTGTTTTTATGAAATCCTAGCAGCGGATGACCTCTTGGTTACTCCAAAGTTTCGCCAAGACAGGCCTTGTAACTTAAAGTCCGCACTCTCTCATCATGTCATAATAAAATGGCGCGAACGATGGCTGCTGACATTATGAACAGCCTCTTCTGGTCTATTTATTTACCAGGGCATGTCCTCACCCGAAGAGCTGCCATCCTTGGGATGGAGATGCTAGGTAATTGGTGTCCTACATAGGTCTGCATAACACTGACATGGCTATTCCAAGATCAATCTTGTTTACTCCAGCCTCCTGGCTAAATAGACCGCCAGCAGGGTTCCGGAGGTTGAGGCAGCATCCCTGAGGGGGACTGCAGAGGAGTTGCCCCAAGCGCCTTGGGGTGAAGATGCTCCCTCCCCTTGCCGCCTCTCTGACAACCACCCCAAACTGCTGGAGGGTCCAGGGCTGCACACCTGGAATCCTGCTACTAAGCATGTACGCAAGAGGGGCTGCATTAGGGCATAACTCAATCAATTCCTTCTAATTATGTCAGCAGAGGAGAGGTTCCATTCAGGAAAGAGGCATTCAATGAACATTTATTGACCCTAGCTCCTGTTGCCTTTATTTATGCTGTTTTATTTAATCCTCTTAAAAGCCCAGAGCAGTCTTCTTATTATTCCCGTTTTTGAGTTGAGGAAGTTGGGGTTCAAGAATAACCACTTGTTTGAGACCCATGGGCCTTTGGACTCCAAGGTTCAATACACACTTCTCTGCAACACTGCCTCTTGGGGTAAATTGAGCGGAGGCAGGTATTATATAGATACACTTCCTTGAAGACAGAAGCATACAATCAACATCTCAGTGTACTGGCCAGCCAAAGAAAGTATGTATGTATTTATTTATTTATTTATTTATTTATTTTTTTTTTTTTTTAACATCTTTATTGGAGTATAACTGTTTTACAATTGTGTGTTAGTTTCTCCTTTACAACAAAGTGAATCAGTTATACATATACATATGTTCCCATATCTCTTCCCTCTTGTGTCTCCCTCCTTCCCACCCTCCCTATCCCACCCCTCTCATGGTCACAAAGCACAGAGGTGATCTCCCACTAGCTATCTAATTTACATTTGGTAGTGCATATATGTCCCTGCCACTCTCTCACTTCGTCACAGCTTACCCTTCCCCCTCCCCATGTCCTCACGTCCATGCTCTAGTAGGTCTGTGTTTTATTCCCGTCCTACCACTAATCTCAAAGAAAGTATTTAGTGAGTGCTTACTGTGAGCTAGAAATGGTTCCAAGTGCATAAATCATTTAAACCTCAGAATATCCCAGTGTTTTTATCCCCATTTTACAGACAAGGGAACTTGGGCACAACACAGGGAGACTAAGGGACTTGACTAGGGTAAAGGGTAAGAAGGGGTTAAAGCTAAGATTCAAACCCAGACAGTAAAGTTCTGGCTGCTTTCTCTATTTTGTTAGGAAAAAATTCAAACACACAGAAAGCTTGAAAGAACACTGCACGCCTACTCCCTAGATTCTGCAGTTGTTAGCATTTGCTCCATTTATTTTTCCACCTATCTATCCATCAACCCATCTTATTTTTGATGCATTTCAAAGTAAGTTGCAGGCATCTGTACACCTTACCCCTAAACACTTCAGCATGGATATCATTACC
The DNA here is from genome assembly GCF_002837175.3 of Physeter macrocephalus. Classification (NCBI taxonomy): domain Eukaryota; kingdom Metazoa; phylum Chordata; class Mammalia; order Artiodactyla; family Physeteridae; genus Physeter; species Physeter macrocephalus. Next base: position 6,194,911 of record NC_041215.1, on the reverse strand, counting down.
TAGAGTTCAACATTTATTTATGGGTTTTTTTGAGATAAAATTTACATGGAGAGACATGCACAAACCTTAATTGCACCATTCAGTGAAATTCAACAAATGTGTCCACCTGTGTTACTGAAACCTCGTCAAGATATAGAACATTCCCATCACTCCAGAAATTTCCTTCACATCCCTTCCTAATCAATATCCACCCCACTTGTGCCCAGGAAACCACTGTTCTGACTTTTTTCATCATAGGTATATTTTTCCTTTTTCAGAACTTTATATAAATGGAATCACACAGCGTGTGATTTATGGCTGGCTTCCTTCCCTTGCCATAATGTTTTCCAGATTTCTCCATATTGTCGAGGTATCAGTAGCTTGTTTTTATATTACTAAGTGATATCCCACTGTACGAATATACCACAGTTGGTTTATTCATTGCTTATTTATGGACACCTGGCTTTCCCCGCCCCCCTTTTGGGGCTACATTGAACAGGGATGCTATGAACATTCATGTACTAGTCTTTCTGTAGACCATAGGCTTTCATTTTGGGGGTTAAAACTTAGGGGTGCAACTGATGGGTCAAAGGTAGATTTATGTTTAGTTTTTTTTTTTTTTTTTTTTTGCGGTACGCGGGCCTCTCACTGCCGTGGCCTCTCCCGCCGCGGAGCACAGGCTCCGGACGCGCAGGCCCAGCGGCCATGGCTCACGGGCCCAGCCGCTCCCCTGCATGTGGGATCCTCCCGGACGGGGGCACGAACCCGCGTCCCCTGAATCGGCAGGCGGACTCCCAACCACTGCGCCACCAGGGAAGCCCCTATGTTTAGTTTTATACGAAACTACCAGATCGCTTTGCAAAGCGGTTGCATACTTTATATCCTCACCAGCAGTGTGTGAGGGTTCTGGTCTGGATGCTAAGTGGCTAGCAATATACTCTGCTGCCTCTTCAAGTAGGGAGCCAATGGACATTCACAGTTGAATGAGTTCCTAAAGGTCAGAAAGAATAGATTTGGCTTTAGCAGAGACGACACCTGCTGGGACAGGGGGAAATTCATTTTCAGCCCTTCAACTTATTTTTCCCCAAAATCTCAGGGGATGTACCAACAAATGCACAGCCAGTGTGTCTAGCATGCTTGCTGGGCATCTGACACTTTTTAACTTTTTACCTCTGATACAAAGAAGTGACCATGTTGGAACAGACTGGCATAGCAACAAATAAGGAAAAAAAAAAACCAAGTATGGGATGCAAAGAAGGGGAAGGTCACATGTTTAAAGGTAAAAACTGGAAAACGTCTACAGATCCATCCACAGGGGCTGGTTAAAAACAAAATGATAGTGCATCCATGCCATGGAAATGAATGAGACCCACCTCTGTGAGCTCATATGAAACAGTGCCCAGTATATATTTCAAGGCAACACAGTACATACAAGTTCAAGTATTTTCTTTAGAGTATGAGCTGATTTGTGTTGAGAAGAATTCTCTTATGCTTATAAATATAAAGCACATTTCTGGGTGAACATACTCTTAACAGTGGTTACCTCTGGAATATAAAAAGGAGAGGTGAGGGGCAAGAATGACTTTTCCTTCTTTATTCTAAACTCTACATTTTAAAAAACACTGGCAACATGTAGAAACAGCTACAAAAGAAGGGTGAGCTGGAAATCTCTGTAGGTGACTTCTTTGTCTCAGAGTCCCAGGGGCTGTGCCAGCTTCTTCTCTGTGGGGGAATGAGGCACCTTCACCAGGTGGGAGCTTCCTCTTCAGCGTTCATTTCAGGGTGTCTGTATGCAAAACGAGGAATTGCACAACTGCAGGGGGCACCATGCCCATTCCAGGCTGCAGGAAAAGCACCACTCTTGCGGGGCTGGGATTGTGCATTGTGGCAGCCCTGGCTGTATGGTCTGGGTTATGGCCCACAAGGTTCAATTGTGCTGAAGCCCTGGTCTTCTGGAACATTCTCAGCCACCTTTGGTCTGGGTAGAGAAACTCCCTCTGCCTGAGCAGTTGGCTGCTGTCCCTCTTTCGGTGCACAGGGGACTCGTTTAGTGGTAACCTCCCATCACATCACTCTCTGCCCCTCGTGGAGGGATGCATCTCAAATCCATAGCTACTCTCATCACTCTGCAGCTTAAAACCTACCATGGCCTAAACAGAAATATAGATCAATGGAACAGGACAGAAAGCCCAGAGATAAGCCCATGCACATATGGTCACCTTATCTTTGATAAAGGAGGCAAGAATATACAGTGGAGAAAAGACAGCCTCTTCAATAAGTGGTGCTGGGAAAACTGGACAGCTACATGGAAGAGAATGAAATTAGAATACTCCCTAACACCATACACAAAAATAAACTCAAAATGGGTTAAAGACCTAAATGTAAGGCCAGACACTATCAAACTCTTAGAGGAAAACATAGGCAGAACACTCTATCCAAAAATGGGCAGAAGACCTAAATAGACATTTCTCCAAAGAAGATATACAGATTGCCAACAAACACGGGAGAGAATGCTCAAAACAATTAATCATTAGAGAAATGCAAATAAAGACTGCAGTGAGATATCATCTCACATGGGTCAGAATGGCCATCATCAAAAAATCTACAAACAACAAATGCTGGAGAGGGTGTGGAGAAAAGGGAACCCTCTTGCACTGTTGGTGGGAATATAAATTGATACAGCCACTATGGAGAACAGTATGGAGGTTCCTTAAAAAACTAAAAATAGAACTACCATAAGACCCAGCAATCCCACTACTGGGCATATACCCTGAGAAAACCGTAATTCAAAAAGAGTCATGTGAAATTAGAACACTCCCTAACACCACACACAAAAATAAACTCAAAATGGGTTAAAGACCTAAATGTAAGGCCAGACACTATCAAACTCTTAGAGGAAAACATAGGCAGAACACTCTATGAGTCAGAAAGAGAAAAACAAATACCGTATGCTAACACATATATATGGAATCTAAAAAAAGAAAATGGTCATGAAGAACCTACGGGCAAGACGGGAATAGAGACACAGACCTACTAGAGCATGGACTTGAGGATACGGGGAGGGGGAAGGGTAAGCTGGGACGGAGTGAGAGAGTGGCATGGACATATATACTCTATCAAATGTAAAACTGATAGCTAGTGGGAAGCAGCCACATAGCACAGGGAGATCAGCTCGGTGCTTTGTGACCACCTAGAGGGGTGGGATAGGGAGGGTGGGAGGGAGACGCAAGAGGGAAGAGATATGGGAAAATATGTATAGGTATAACTCATTCACTTTGTTACAAAGCAAAAACTAACACACCATTGTAAAGCAATTATACTCCAATAAAGATGTTTAAAAAACAAAAAACAAACAAAAAAAACCTTCCATGGCTCCCTAACGCCTAAAGGAGTACACAATGCTTATGTGAGTGCTTTTAAAATGGTAATTCCTGAGCATCCTCTGAATGCTTAATTCTCTGAATGTTTTAATTATTTCGTCCTGGGAGCTAGAACCAGAATCTGAATTTTTATAAGTGTTGCAAGTTGATTTTGATAAGTCTTCTTCAGACCACGAATAGGGAAATATCGACTCTTGGAATTGCCAGAACTTTTCTGAACGACATTTAAGGCCCTGTAAAATCTCTAAACCACTTTCCTTTCCACGCATCCCCCTTCACCTTATACTCCAGTTGCTAGGAATCCTTTGCCTGTCCTCAAACACTGGGCTTTCTTCCCTGTCTTGGTGTGTGGTGGCCCTCTCTCTGCCTAGAACACCCTTCCCCTTGCTTGTTGCCTGGAAAGTGTGTGCTCAGCTTCCAAGGCCTGGCCCTCACACAGCCTCCTCTCTGGCAGGGTGGCCACTCACTCCCCCGCTTCCCTCTAATCTCTTCAGTCCTTCTCCTGTGCCGGGAGCCACCTGCACCTGTAGACATCCCCCTGGGCTATGAGGATCTTAAGGCAGGGATGGCGTCTCGTGTGTCTCTGCATCCCCAGGCTTGCCTCTCTGAAGGCGTGCACCAGACTCATAAGTAAGAGTGCAGGGGAAATGGTAGAGACAGGAGCCCGGCTGGCAAGCTTCAGCTTGATGTGACTAAGTCCCCTGAGAACAGAGAAAAGGGAGACAGAGGCAAAGAGCCGGAAGACAAGTCAGGACCCAGAATTAGGTTCCCAGGGACAAAAAGGACACCCCTCTGGCCAGGGTTCTGGCTTCTCTCCAGGCTTGGCCACAGCCACTGGGACTGTAGTTGTGCCTCAGAGGCCCTCTGAGGTTTCCTGGCTCCAGACTTCCTTTAGAGTTCTCAGTGAGAAGCTTCAGTATTGATGGAGAGCTATCTTCTTGTTTCTCCCATCCCTAAACGGTCCCTCCCTGTGTCCAAGACCCTTCAAGTGTCTCCCACCCATTTGGTTGCCCCCCCTACACCAAGCCCCAAACCTGGATATTCCCTCTTCTCTGCCCTGACATCCCACAGAACCCAAGTCTTGCCAGGTCACAGCATAAGTTCTCCTGGCTTCCTTCTTTCCTTCCTTCCTTCCTTCCGCATCCTAGCTTTTGTCTGAGCTCAGGCTTTCCTCACCTGGAGAGCTCAGGCACCCAGGTTTGTAAAGAAACATTTCTAAGCAGAGCTGACAACACGCCCTGGGAAGACGACAAACCTCCTACTTGCAGAGTTTTTACCAAACCTTTAAAGGTTGCTGTCTTCTACCCTGCAATCATCCCACAAAAGCTGTCAGGAGCATCACGGAAAATGAAAACCTGTAATGAGCACGGTTCACACAAAAGAAAGCTGCCAATCGTTGGTGTGTCATGGGGGCGCTGGGTCCGGAAACGAGCTTCTCGAAACCAGCAAATTGCCCAGCACCGCAGCCTTCTCACACTCCATGTTCTTCTTCCTCTTGACCCCCAAAGGGTACCCTGCAGGATTGGAAAGACTTTGGGCTTTGATGGGAGACAAGTTGGCTTCAAATTTCAGCTCTGCCGCTATGTGGCTCTCCCAAGTCATCTCAACTTTCTGAGCCCAGTTTCTTCGTGTCTAAATTGGAGATGTCGTTAACCCCATAGACTTGTGTTATATGCAGTGTAACAGGCAAAGCGCCCGGACAGGACCTGGGGAGGACCAGACACTCAATAAATGAGGTTTCCTTCTCACCGTTTCCTGACATTTGTTCATCTGTCCATCATCATCTCCTCAGTTAGGAGAGGCCTCCATGACAGCAGGATTGAAACATACCCTCCACAACCAGGACCACTCCCTGGGTTCAAATCTCAGTTCTGCCACTTCTTAGCTGTATTGTCTCGGGCAAGTCATTTCACGTCCCTGTGCCTCTGTTTTTTCATCTGTAAAATGGTGCAAATAAAAGTACCTAACATTATGTGTTGTTGTGAGGTTTCAATGGGTTGGGGCAGAAAATCTGTATAAAGTAAACTCTCAACTAATATTGGCAAACATTGTCTTTATCTAGTCAAAATTTCGTGAGTGCTTACAGCCTGCTGAGGATGGTGAAAGACCTATGATCAAGCTGGAGAACTTGTGTTTATGCCCCAGATACCCTGGCTGTAAAGGACTGTTTTCCAACGATACTTGTTCGCTCCCCAAGCAAAACACGAGAGCATTCGAATGTGGCTAGCCTGACGCAGTATTGGTGGAATGTGGTATAGTCAAGGGGGAAAAGCAGGGCTTTGTAGACAAAGCTGTGTGACATCAGACAGGTGGCTTTGACTCACTAAACCTTGGTTTTCTCATCTGCAAACAGGGATATTGATACCTTCTTCTCAGGGCTTGTTGAAGATATTACAGAATAAAGGATGATCCCATCACATTAGCATCCTTCTTCTCCTGTTCCCCAAGTCATCTAAGTTCTTAGACTTTTCAAGAATTGTTAAAAAGCACACTGCCTAACCCCAGAGGGCTGGCCAGCTCAGGTGGGATGCTGTTTCAGAAAGTTGAGCAAAGCTGTTCTGGAGTCACGGCTGCAGAAACTTCCTGGCACAGCCCCCCAGCTTTCCTCTGTACTTGAACTGCTGTATTGCCTTCTCATTCTGACTCACCAGCAGCATCTAGGGCTTTCTCTTTCCCCACAGATGTGGGTGGTTGTTTTGGCTCTAATTTCAGTATCTCATTATCCTGGGGCTCCATCACTCAGTCACACAGTGTCAGACCCAAATCCACCCAGACATTTCCACCCTCACAAGCAGGACCCTAATCTTCAATGATTCACAGACACCCCCTACTCCGTCCAAAGACCACACATCACATGGGGCTGGAAGGAGCAGGGTAGAGATGGAAGATGATGAATATTCTAGTCATGTTACTGTGTGCCAGAAACTGTCTGCCTACAGCTCTGATTAACTTTTATAACAAGCCAATGATGGAGGCAATATCATCATCCTTATGTGATAAGTGTAGGAGCTGATGCTCAGAGAGATGATACCACTTACCCACTAGTGCATGGTAGAACAGGGATTTGAACCCAGGTCCTTTAAAAAAATTCATACTCTTCACCATTATACAGAATTGCCTTTTGCTGTGCTGACCTGGCTCTGAAGCCACTGTTCTCAAGGTAACTGTTATCAGCACGTCATTGTCAGCCTATCATTCTGCAGGTCAGGTGAAACACAGCACATGTGAACACACACACACACACACACACACACACACACACACACATTTGAAGTGGTGAGATTTCAAACCCGAGGAAACTTCCTGTGTTATTAGGCTGGTATCTCCAACTGCTTTTTTCTTTAATTAAAATATATGCTCTTTATTTTTATTTTTACTTAATTTTTTTAAACTCAAAATTTTTATACAATTTGTAAAAGTTATACTTACATTTATAATTATTATGAAATAGTGACTATATTACCCATGTTGTATCAATACAATATGTCCTTGTAGCTTATTTTATACCTAATAGTTTTCACCTCTTACTCCCCTACCCCTATATTGACCCTCCCCTCTCTCCATTGGTAACCACTAGTTTGCCTCTATATCTGTGAGTCTGCTTCTTTTTTGTTATATTCACTAGTCTGTCATATTTTTTAGATTCCACACGTAAGTGTTATCATACAGTATTTGTCTTTCTCTGTCTGATTTATTTCACTCTTTCCAACGGCTTTTGACTTGAAATAATCACAGTCAAGGAAGCCACAGGAATGTGGAAAAAAGATAATGCACAAAGAAATAATTATAAAAGCAAACAACAAACAAAAATACAACTGGGATCCTCTATCTTGGGAGTCAACTGGATGAAAGCTCCCTGTCCTCTGGTCACCTGAGTCCACATAAGGAAAGGAGCTGAGACCCTGATTGCTGAAGGTAGAAGGAAGGACGAAGGGAAGGTGGAAAGGGGACAGGGAAATGAGGATGACATCAGGCCAAGCCCCAGGGGAGTGGTTGTCCACTGGGGTCTTGATTACAAATGCAGCCTCAGTTTTCTCATCTATAAAGTGGGCACAGGTCTGCATCACTATAAAACCCATGCACTTCACACAACAACCTCCTGGTTGCCTCCTGAGAAAAAATGAGCACTGGGCATTTGGGAACAGGTTTATTAAACGTTGTTTTACATATGAAGAAATGAGGCTCCCTAAAATTAAATAATTAGACCCAAAACCCAAGGCTAACAAATCCTAAAGCCAGATTCAAGTCAGGTGTGTTGCTTTCAATGCCTGTCTTCCTTCCATCCGGCGATGCCTTTTCTCTATCAAGAAGCATCACAAAGGCCCTTCTGCTGTCAAAGTCGAGGTAAGATTTATATCCAGTGTCAAGAAACACCCTGAGTTTAGCATGAAATTTCTCTAGAATTTTTCACTCAGTGTCCCCAACCTGGGGAGCTAGAAAATAAAAGAACCAATCTGCTGACTAAAATAGAGTCTAACTTGTTCTTTGAAATCTTGAATAATTCGAAAACGCATGGAGCTCCAGACTTATTTTGAAAGCCTAGCTGCCAACAGGCTTTTTTTCTCAGTCTCATTTCCTCACATTTTTCACGCTTGGCTATTTCTCCCATATCTGGGATGAGAAGAGAGAAAATGGGACTTTCAGGGCCATGGTGACAGATAGCGGTCTCCCGTGGTCTGCTCCGTGATGGTCATGGAAGGGAAAATCATCCGGTGTTGCCCAGTCCTTGCCCATGTTTAACTCTGTGTGTGCAGTAACCCTGGTTGTTCAAAGTCCTTGGAAATACGAAAATCCAATTCCCCACCAAATTTCTAGGCGAGAGAAGGATGATACTAACAAGCATTCTTTTTCTCTGTGTTTTTTTTTTTTTTTTTTTTTTTTCGTGTGGTATGCGGGCCTCCCTCTGTTGTGGCCTCTCCCGTTGCGGAGCACAGGCTCCGGACGCGCAGGCTCAGCGGCCATGGCTCACGGGCCCAGCCGCTCCGCGGCATGTGGGATCCTCCCGGACAGGGACACGAACCCGCGACCCCTGCATCAGCAGGCGGACGCGCAACCACTGCGCCACCAGGGAAGCCCTCTCTCTGTTTTTTAAGAGGTAGGGGAAAATGCGATGACATCAACTCTAAATAATGAAAACACCTTAGCTGGCTTCAGATTCCTCACTGGGCATTGTCAATGCTTTCTGAGGATGCACGATAGTTTTTACTTCTAAATGACTTATGAAAAGTTTGCGCCAGTTTTTCTCTAGTTCTCGTATCTGCTTAGGATCTGGAGACTGATTTTTCCCTCTGAAAGCTAGAAAGGGCACCGTTTTGCTTTAACCCTGAGGAATGGCTTTTCTTCTCCTAAGCCATCCAAATAAGCCTGCATTTCCCTCCACCTTCTCCAGTGTTGCTGTGAGGTGTCTGTGCAAATCCCCTCCCTTGTCTCCCTGGAAGATGCTCAGGAAAATCTCCCAGGCTCAACACTGGATTATGGAGTTGGCCCTCTGTGACTGGGGAGCCAGCACCATGCTGAGTATCTACCAGGCAATGTGGATGAGGGCTGATGCTGACCATGGGGACCCAGTCACCTTGGGGTCACATGAGTAAACAGTGCTTACAAATGAAAGTGTTTCCCACACTTGTTGCCATTGTAGCCAGGGAATTCGGAGTTATAGAGCTCAAGGTTTTAGCCTTTTGAGGGACCTTAGCGATCATCTGGCCCAAATGCTCCATTTTATACACGAGGAAAGTGAGGCCAGCACGTTGAAGTAGCCTGCGTTTGGACAGCGGGTTAGTTAGCAACGGAGTCAAGACTCAAACCTTGACCTTTTCCCGACCATCTACCTCCTTCCGTGTAGCTTGGAGCTAACCTGTTAGTGTAACAAGCCCTATGGTGCAGCCAGATTAGCCTTCTAAAGCCTAAAATCCCAACAAAAAAGAAAGGAAGGGAGGAAGGAAGGGAGGGAGGGAAGGAGGGAGGAAAGAGGAAGGAAAAATGTTCTCAGGCCCCCACTGGCCTCAGAAGAGGGCTTCAACTCCTTCCCACACAGAACAAACCTCTTGGCCATCCGGCCCTGCTACATCAGCCCTGGTCTTTGCCACGTTCCCTTCCCACTTTGTTTTCCCCAACAGAATACAGTTTCCTCTATTCACAAAGCTGTTTCCAGCCTCTGGACCTTTGAATGTGCTGTTTCTTCTCCCTGGAAATCCCTTTCCTAGCTCACAGGTCAGCTCCTCTGGGAAGCCTTTCTGACCCCACTGCACTCCCCAGCTTTGACGGGGGCAATCATTCCCTCCTCAGAGCTGCTCTGAGCACACACTCCTATGACCACCCTTAGGAGCTTGTAAGTTACTTGCATAGAAGTCTGTCCTCCAGGCTGGGAGCTCCTCCAGGTCAAGATGCAGGTTTTGCCATCTCTGTCTCCCTAGTGCCTGGCCCAGGGTTGGCCACAGGGCAGCTGTTAATAAATGATAGTTGGATATATGCATAGTCATTTAGTACTGAACACTGTCCAACAATGGTCCCGTACACGGATGATAAAATATTGAAAATTTAGATCAAGTTAGCGGCACAAAGAATTAAAGCTGAGAGTACCGACTCCAGTTTTCTGCATGTTTTTCTCACCTAATTATATTTGTTAAATTTAAAAAATAAATAATGTGTACTAACCCAGGGCAAAGGAACTCTTTCTTGAGCAGCAGACTAGGCATGAACAAATAAAGCAACATTTTTCCTGGTGATGAATAATCATCTATTTACATACTAACTGCCCATTTTCTAAGTATCCTTTTGCTCTAACAGGAGCTCAGCTAGGTGATAATTATTGCTGGCATTCCTTAGCATCTCCAAGATTGAAGAACTGCTGACACATTGCAGAAATCCTCACTAAACATTATATCTAAAAGCAGTGTTGCTAAAAATCAAACTGAATGTGTTAATTGACGAGTACTTGGGCCTGAAAAGTGAATCTTCAAACTCAGGCTGAGCCTGTGAATACACAGGCTAGGGGGAAAAAATTATAATGAGAACAGTGAATGTTTATAGAGTGTTTACTGCTTGACTATCATCATCCCTTTTCGTGGCTGACAAACTGAGGCACAGAGTGGGAAGGAGCTCTCTCATGGTCTCAACCAGGTAACAAAACACTAGAGCCTGGGATTTTGCTGGACTTCCTTCAAAGAAAGTAACTAACACTTACTGAATGCCTACCATGGGCCAAGTTTTTTCCCATGCATCATATAATTAAGTCTCACGGTAATCCTCTATTGTAGTGATTAAGAAAATGGTCTCTGAAATCAAACAATTTGGGTTTGAAATAAAGTGTAAATAAAAAAGTCTCCCAGGAGAAAGCCTTTGCCCCATCTTCCTTTATACTTTGCCTGCTTCTGCAAGGACATGATGCCTAGAGGAACAGCAGCCATCCTGTGAACGTGAGGCAGCAAGTCAACATGCTGAGGATGGTGAAATAGAAAGAATAAAATGTGTCTCAGCCATTAAGTCCTTGACCCAAACTTGGAGCTATCTAATTTCAGACATTTTTTAGGTGAGATAATTAAGTGACTTTTTTTTTTTTTAAAGCATCTGTTGGTCAATAATTCTATTAGCTGCAAATGAAAGCATTCTTGTTTGATATAAGAGATTTGAAAGTTTCCGGAGGCCTTCTTGATAGCTCAGAATGTTTCTCTCTCTCTCCAAAGTGCTCTACACTGTCCTGTGTGAGCAGAGACAGAGGGGCTTGTCATTATCTTTTTTTATCTTAATATAAATTTATTTATTATTTATTTATTTTTGGCTGAGTTGGGTCTTCGCTGCTGCGCACGGGCTCTCTCCAGTTGCAGCAAGTGGGGGCCACTCTTCGTTGCGGTGCATGGGCCTCTCACCGTGGTGGCCTCTCCTGTTGCGGAGCGCGGGCTCCAGGCGTGCGGGCTTCAGCAGTTGTGGTTCACGGGCTCCAGAGTGCAGGCTCAGTAGTTGTGGCGCACAGGCTTAGTTGCTCCACGGCATGTGGGGTCTTCCCGGACCAGGGCTCGAACCCATGTCCCCTGCATTGGCAGGCGGATTCCCAACCACTGCGCCACCAGGGAAGCCCGAGGCTTGTCACTACGTTGCATAGAGTCGGAGAGGCCTGTGTCGGGGTCTTCCCGGACCAGGGCTCGAACCCGTGTCCCCTGCATTGGCAGGCGGATTCCCAACCACTGCGCCACCAGGGAAGCCCGAGGCTTGTCACTACGTTGCATAGAGTCGGAGAGGCCTGTGTCTCACTCTAGCGCTGTCACACCATCCCTAGGACATGCAGGGCATGGATGAAGATTTCCAGGGAGTGTCAGATCACACTGATGGCTCCTCAGTTTCCACCCACAAGAGCTGGGTGATGTGCAGGTTAAACTCAACTGTTTCCAACCAACACCTTGGATTACACATAAAAAAGCAATCCCTAGGGAAGAACTTTATTTTCATGGTCTCACATAAGTATACAGCCACATAAAAATAATGCCTTCATACACACACACACACACACACACACACACACACACACACAGCCACACACTCACACGATTCTGAGAAGAACTAAACTTTGGGTTATTTCGGGAAAGCCCTGCTAGTTGGAGAAATGCATTCTATTTATTTTCCATCCTTAAAACTCCCTCCTCAGGGTCTCAACTATTGAAGAGCATCATATTTTACTGGCATCAATAGTATGCAACAACAACAATAAACTATGGTGTAAAAGTAGGAAGAAAACAAACTTCAAAATCTAAACTTGGTCTCCAATGATGCCAGATTTTACCAATACCTTCTGTCTTGGAGAAAATTTAAAAACAAAGTTCTTTTTGCAACTAAAGCCACATGGCTTTGTTTTCAAAATTGGGAGTAGTGGTGCATTTAATAACACAAAGAGTCACATAGCTATGTCTCCCTCTGCTGTTTTTATCCAGATGACCTAGGCTCAGAGCTAGGCTCACCCAGCTAGACAGGGCAAGGCCTGGAGCTATAGTCAGGTCTCATGCCAACATCTATGCTCTATTCATTACGGAAAGCAACAGACCTCGATGCAATGGGAATGCCAAAAATCCATGCTCTTAACCACAAACTTCACTGTTCACCCAGCCGTACTTGAGGCAAGGAGGAGCTTGAAACCCAAAGCAGGCATCGCTTTGCAGAATCACTCCCTTAGTTTAGATATTTGATGTGAGCATCTTAGAGAGCCATCAGTTTCCAGACAGTCCCTGGACTCTCTGCCCAATCAGCATGGATAGTCCAGGCAGATCCTTGGGGATTAGTGGAGGTACATGTGTAACTTCTGGGGAGCCAAGGTAACTCACTGCACTTCAGTAGAAATAACAGAGTTTTTGCAGTGTCCAGCTAGTGCAGGCTGCTTCTGGGAATGTGCTTTAGGTTATTTACAAGAGACTCTCAGGTACCTATGCAGATATGTTAATTCATAAATCCTCATGTCTCCTCAAAGAGGTGGGGATAATTATCTTTGTTTATGAGAGACAAAGAAACCAAGGCTCAGAGAGGTTGAGCACCTGCCTGAGGACACACAGTGAAAAGGAGAGGGTTTCAGACTGTTGGGCTCCCAAACTATTTCCACACTCTCCATGAGCAGGCTTCGAGTCTTTGACAACCTGTGATGAGAACAGACAGGGCATCTGGTTATTTTATTATTATCATTTTAACTTCCGTTCTTGACAACTTTACAGACTTGGTGGACTGGAGTATTCAAAGTTGTTTCATTGGCCTTCACTTTTGTTTGAAATGTTGCCGTCCCCCACCTCCTAGTGCCATCCAAGCTGAGCTCTGTCACCTGCTCTGTGACACTTTCAGCAAGAGGTGACAAGCGTGGACACATCACAGCCACTGCTCCCATGTCAGCTGTCAGCTGGCAAAGAGTCCCACCTCAACCCAGCCCCATCCTCCCAATTCCACTGCATCTGAGGGCTGTTTCTGTCAGGATCCAATGCCCCTCGATCATATATATTTAACATTTTGTATGCTAGCCCAAGTGTTCAACCTCTTTGTGCTCTTCATGGTGAGTGACATTGTTTCAAAGCAGATTTAGAAATAGTCTTGGTCCTGACATTTATGCAGCAAGTGGGTGTTGTTTATTGCTGAGCAATTAGGACATAGATTAACATAACATCACTTCTCAACTTGAAAATCTCAGAGAGGGCTCTGTGAACAGTTCCCAAGAGCCCCAATGTCCCGCCCCGCTTCCTACTGTCTTTCTGCTTTTTCCCTCCTCCACACCCATCCACCCACCTGCCTTGAAATATGCTATTTCAGATTTAGAGTTCAAGAAAGTTTGTGTAATCTATGTCATAAAAAGAGATGCCTTTTTCTTTCACTGCAGAAGCAGCCCACGGTACCTGTGTTCTTAATCAAAAGGGCAATTTTTGGGGTACTTGAAAACTTTTTTTTTTTCTTAAGTCTCCCTGCCCACTTTGGACTTGTGGAATAGCTGAGGTCAGGAAGCAGGGATGGGCTGTTTACACACCTTTTCTTGCATGGAATCCCGCAATTTTGCATTCACTGCCCTCTTCTGCGAAGGGCGCTATGTCTTAGAAGCTACACTTGTTTTTTCAGAGCAAGAAAGTGTCCCTGGGCTGATCTCTGCAAATAGATGCTGGATAAAAGAAGGAGGTCTTTGACAACTGTATTTGCACTATGGGTCAGAGAGCCTACTGGAAGTTGTCATGGGCATTTGTCACAAGTTTTCTACACACTAAGGGATCATTCCAATGGGGCAAAGTTCATGCGTGAGGACGGTCCTCTGGTGAGCATGCCAGGTGCTCACAGGCACTGCCTTCCTCTGCTTGCCTCTAAGTCCCGACACCTATAAACCCAGAACCCCACATCCTCTCACCATCTCCAGCAGTACCATCCTAGTCTAAGCTGAGGCTGTCTTTCGCCTGGATTATTGTGGTGGCTTCCTCTGGGGTCTCCCTGCTTCTGCTCTTGCTACCTTCAGAAAGGTAGCCTGAGTGATCCTTTTAAAAATGCTGGAACAATCATTCCTGGACTGGGGGCCCTGAGACCACTGTCAGTTTCAGCAATCCACTAGGACTCATGAGTCCGTGTATTGTTATACTCGGGGCTATGAATTGCTACAGCAAAAGGAGACAAAACACAATCAACAGGCTTCCCTGGTGGCGCAGTGGTTGAGAGTCCGCCTGCCGATGCAGGGGATGCGGGTTCGTGCCCTGGTGCGGGAAGATCCCACATGCCGCAGAGCGGCTGGGCCCGTGAGCCATGGCCACTGAGCCTGCGCGTCCGGAGCCTGTGCTCCGCAACGGGAGAGGCCACAGCAGTGAGAGGCCCGTGTACCGCAAAAAGAAAAACAAAAAAAACAAAACCAAAAAAACCCCACAATCAACAAAGGGAAAAGGGGTGGGGGCCAGAGTCCAGGGGAAACCAGGAGCAAGCTTTCAGAATGGAGTGGCAGGGGACATCCTCAACCCACCCAGCAACAGGCTGTGACAGCATGTGTGAGACATTGTCCACCAGGGGTGCCCGTTAGAGACCTGGTTTTTACTGGGCCTGATCATGTCAGCCCTCTCTCTGTCTGGCACAAAGCCAGACTGCAGACTTCCAGAAGGAAGGCAGGTATCAGCATGAACCACATTGCTAGTACAAACGCTTTAGGCAGAGTGGGCCACTCCTATCAGAGGATGGTGGGGACCCTCCCCAAATCCAAGTTCCCAGAGGCCAGCTAATGGCCAACCTTGTAAGCAGGCTCCTCAAAGGGAGGCTGCAGGCCTGCAGTGCTCCCTCTTTCCTACACAGCTCAAAACCCTGCAAGACACGCCAACTCACACAAAGTACAAGGCAAGGTCATTAAAATTGCTAAAAGCCTCCGCATGGTGAAGCCCCCCGGTTCCTTCCCTAGCCTCATCTCCGACTGCTCACCCCTCCCTCTCTCTGCTCGGGCCACAGTGGCCTTCCTGCTGCTCAGTGAGCACACCAGGCAGGCTCACACCTGAGAAGTGTTGTACCATCTGTTCTTTCTTCCCCACATGTGTTCCCCTCAGCTCCCCGTTTGGGTTTCTCTCTCTCTCTCTTTTCTCCTTCGATGGCACACACAGCCCCCTCCCCAAGTCCATCCCCGGCTATAACACTGTCTCTGCCTCTTTCCTCCTTTGCTTCTCCCCTTATCATCATCTTCTAACACACTGGTTTTATTTGGTTTATTGTCTGTATGCTCAGCAAGAATGTAAGCATCAGGATGGTGGGGACTTGTGTGTTTCATTCACTTCCTGTTCCTGGAAAAGGGCTTGATGAAGCCATGTAACCTAAGGTCACTACCACAACTAGAGCATAAGAAAGAGCAGAGCTGGGTTAGAATTTTCACTCCACCACTTGGTGCCTGTATCACCTTAAGTATGGTGCATACTATGCTGACCTCGGTTTCTTCATCTGCTAAAGACGGATATTAATAATACCTGCGTCAAGCGTTGCTGTGTGTGTGAAGGTAATTAATATGCATAAGCTCCCCATGGAACATGGTAAGCCCTCAATATGCATTAGCTCCTACTTTTATTGTTTCCTTCTCTTTATTAAACTTCATTATCTTTAACATGTTTTATCAAGGTTTCAAACAAAAACAAAAGTAGAGAGAATAACAGAGTGAGCTTCAATGTATCCATCAACCAGATTCAACAATGACCAATTTAGAGCCAATCGTGTCTTATCTATTAGCAATCCCTATACCCAGATTATTTTGAAGGAAACCCCAGACATCATATGTCATTCATAAATATTCCAGCTATAACAGATAAAGATTCACTTTTTAAAATGTACACCTGCAGTAATAGCAAACCTGCAAAGTTAAAACAAATCCCTGAATATTAACAAACATCCAGCTGGTGTTTAAATTTCCTCAGTTCCTCACCATCTCTTTCCTGGACTGTTGGGGCAGCATCCAGAATGATCTCCCTGCCTACAAGTTCTCCATCCAGTGCTCCTATTGCACTGCTCCAGAGAGCTCTTTGTACATCACAGAGCTGAGACTGGCACCCCTTCCCACTCCAAATCTTTTGATGGTTCCCTATTGCCTGCATGAGGGGCCTGACTCTGCAGTTTCTTCCCAGCCCCTCTTCCTGAGTCACCACTGCCTCTGCCTCCTTTCATACCCCAGCTCCATCAGTCTGCTTTCTGGTCACCGTCCTTCCTCCATGCCTTTGTCTCTGCTGTTCTTTCTGCCTGGAACATCCTTTTCTTTCTTCTCTCCTGGTACCCTTGTCTTCCACTGTTCTCCCAGGCCAAGTCAGTCACCCCATCCTCTGGGCCCACAAGCCCTGTGTGAATGGCACCTTTTGTGCTGTTCATGTCTCCCGATGACCCATGTGCTAAGTTCATCAAAGATTGGGGCTAGTCTTATGTATCTGGTCCTCCTAGAGCCTGAGCAGACCTGGAAAACAGGATGGGTACCCAAGTGTATTGAATGAATGAATGAATGGATGGGTTAAAAAATGGAAAATAGGGGCTTCCCTGGTGGCGCAGTGGTTGAGAGTCCGCCTGCCGATGCGGGGGACGCGGGTTCGTGCCGCGGCCTGGGAGGATCCCACATGCCGCAGAGCGGCTGGGCCCGTGGGCCATGGCCACTGGGCCTGCACGTCCGGAGCCTGTGCCCCGCAACGGGAGAGGCCACGGCGGTGAGAGGCCCGCGTACCACCAAAAAAAAAAAAAAAAAAAAAGAATGGCACCTTTTGTGCTGTTCATGTCTCCCGATGACCCATGTGCTAAGTTCATCAAAGATTGGGGCTAGTCTTATGTATCTGGTCCTCCTAGAGCCTGAGCAGACCTGGAAAACAGGATGGGTACCCAAGTGTATTGAATGAATGAATGAATGGATGGGTTAAAAAATGGAAAATAGGGGCTTCCCTGGTGGCGCAGTGGTTGAGAGTCCGCCTGCCGATGCGGGGGACGCGGGTTCGTGCCGCGGCCTGGGAGGATCCCACATGCCGCAGAGCGGCTGGGCCCGTGGGCCATGGCCACTGGGCCTGCACGTCCGGAGCCTGTGCCCCGCAACGGGAGAGGCCACGGCGGTGAGAGGCCCGCGTACCACCAAAAAAAAAAAAAAAAAAAAAGAAGGAAAATGAACACAAAACTTAGAAAGAAGATTATTTTAGAGTCTGCAGCCTTGTCTCCCTCTCTCTCTCTCTCTCTGGGTCCACACTGCTCATTTTTATGTCCAACTTTTTATCCCACCGTTTTCCAACTTGTGCAGCTGGCTTATCTTTCTGCTCCCTGGCAGGTCAGAACTTTTAATCCTGAGTAATTCCAATCTCAAGCCCTAGCTGACTGCTGCCTGCTCTCTGGCATGAGTCAGACAGGCCCAGGCTCACGGTAATCAATTACCCGAGACACGGCTTCTCTCTGAAATGATCCCAGAGCAGAAGGGCGGCCTGAGGAATGCCTGAAGGCCAGGAACCTCTAGCCATGACCTGGATGAGAAAAGGCTCCTGTGCTAAAAATGCCATGTTTCAGCTGGGCCTGCCTGCTGTGGATCAAGAGGAATCAAGACATAGAGGTGTGAGAAGTGGGAATGCCTCCTCTACCTTTTATTTCTCTTGATTTGAAAAGAATCTGGAATTGTTACAATGGCTCAAATACAGCTCCTGTGGGCTGGTGATGTCAAGGGCCACTTGCTGTGTGTTGGACATTATGCTGGAGCTTTACAGATGCAATGTCGTCTGTTCTTCCCTAAGACCCTGACAGAGGCGCGTCACTCCTCCCACCCATTTTACAGATGAGGCAACTGAGACTCTAATAGATCATGAAGTCACAGAGAGAGTGAATGAAGAACTGGGTTTCAACTCCAGGCCTACCCAGAACACTTCCCAGCAGAGCAGAGCTTTCCAGACTGCAGGGTCAAGCTCTTTGAGGAGAGTAAAATCAGTTGAGAGGGTTTGCAACTAAAATGATTAAAATAAAAAATGGAACAGATTGGACTAGAATAGAGTAGAATGGAAAAACAGAGTGCATCCTGGCTAGTATGGATCAATACTATTTCATGAAACTTCTCTAACATATATATATTTTGGTATATATACTATTTTACATTATAAGCATATACATGACTATGTGTACTGTATTGTGACATAAAATGCATTTTTTACTGCGGATAATAGTCCTTTTTTTTGAAAAACACTAATAGAGCTCAACTAGGGTATATTCAGGAGATAAACTTATCTTTTCCATTTTCTTCAAGATTTTACTCCTATCAGTTGCTGCTCACAGTACAATTGTCTACAAACCCAAAGCATTTTCTGTCTTTATTATCTATCTTCATTTTCAGTTTGACTTGATTAGCTTCAATTCAATCCCATTCAATTCAATTCATACTCAATACCCTCAATTCCATCTGGCATAGAGTAGCAAAACATGAGTGTCTGCTTTGGATCAGTCCCTAATGATAAAAAGAAATATATGTTGTGTGTTTACTAGGCACGGTGTGATATCTCAAATTCTGTTTCTTTGTCCAAAACCCATACTTAGCTCCCTTGAGCTTTTGAAAGAAGACAGAAGTCTCACTATTATGGAGTTTGCCTTTCCTGGCCATTTTGGGGAGCTGGAATTCAGTATAAAGTTAGAGCACTGGGTTTGGGGGCAAGGTTCAAGTTCAAATTCAGAGGCAATGTCTGAATAGTGCTTCGAGCACTGCCATGCACACAGGAAGTACCCAGAGCATCGTAGACAAGCAACCACATTCCTTATATTGTTTACAGTTTCCCGATCAGGTCAAGCCAGTGTTCTTGAAGTTTTAGACTTGGGGGAAAGTTATAGTAGGTAGTAGTGGAAACGTTTGGATAGGGTAAGAGTGGGCAGGGGTAGACACTGGGGCAAACTCATATCTGGAGAGTTGCATTTGAATGGTCACCAGCAGTGCTCTTCCCAAAAAGACCTGCTAGACCTCCTGAGACGAAAAATGAGAAGGACTCTAAGACTAAGCCTTGAGCTCTGGTCTATTTTCCTATTGGAGGTAAGATTATGAAAGAAAGTGTGGTAACCAAGGACACCCTTAAACTCAGAAAAACATGTTACAGGTAAGATAAGAACCATCATGAGCTGGGCAGAATCAGAGAGTCAAGGGTCCATGACCACCAGTTCTTGTATATGTGGAAGGAAAGCACCTTGTGCCCATGTTGAGAGTTGGTATGCATGATGGGTAAAACATAGATTCTGTGGCCAAAGGACCTGGCCTCAAATCTCAGCTGTCAGATGTTAGACAAGTTACTTGGCTTCTTTGGGCTTTAGTTTGTTTTGTTTTTAACCAAGTAAGCACTCACAAATACTCATTAAATAGAGTGGTATGAAAACATTAATAAAAATACCAGCTATTCCTTGAGCACTCTCAATGTGCACTGCGCTAAGTGCTTTACAAGTGTGATTCCATCCTGTCATTTTAACTATACTGTGAGGTAGATACTATTATTGCCCCATTTTACAGATGAGAATATAAAGGCTCAGAAAGGTTAAGGTCAAGGTCACATAGCTGGTACTTGCTACAACTAAAGTTCAGATCCAAGTTTGTGGGTCTTTAGAGCAAATTTAGCCCACTTGAGTCTTGAATGTTTAATATATTGTTTGACATTTGTGGCATCGCTGAGGTCCAGACAAACTAAATATCACTAGCTCCATTAGGCCTGTTCAGAACTCAAAGCATTGGAATACCTGAGATGGAGTATTAGCTCAACTATTTGCTAACTGGGCAATGTAAGGAAATTCACCTCCCCTTTATGGGCCTCAGTTTCCCTTCTCCCAGTGGAGCTGGTTGGACCTGGTAGTCTCTAAAGCTTCTTCCAGCTTTAATTTTGCTGGATCTAGGACTTGTCCAGTGACTCGGGGCTGATCAAAAGTAGGGATGGACCTGGAAACAGTCTCTGGATCCCCAGTTCTAAACCCCCCCTCACTGTTTTCCCACCATGACGAGCTTCTCCATATATAATTTCTCCCTTGTTTTTTCCCTCCAGTTTTCTAACTGCCTATGAATTTAAAATAAAAAATGAATGTAGGAATCTGGGTAGGAAAATAAAAGAACTCAACCCTAAATCATTGAGGTAGAAAAATCTATATTTAAAGATATAAAACCCTTGAGTTAGGTAAGGCCTGGAATTTGATATTAAACTAGCTACTCAAACATAATTTGCTTTGGAAATTCATATTCTAAGCATTGCTGTTGAACAAATGACTCAACCAATTCCAGACGGCTCTTCCTTTTTTATTTGCCTATCCTAAACACATTTCCATCTTCCCAGAGGAAATACACATATTTAAATTCTTTCATCAGGGCTTCCCTGGTGGCGCAATGGTTGGGAGTCCGCCTGCTGATGCAGGGGACGCGGGTTCGTGCCCCAGTCTGGGAGGATCCCACATGCCGTGGAGCGGCTGGGCCCGTGAGCCACGGCCGCTGAGCCTGCACGTTCGGAGCCTGTGCTCCGCAACGGGAGAGGCCACAACAGTGAGAGGCCTGCGTACCGGAAAAAAAAAAAAAAAATTCTTTCATCAACCTTATGATGTAGGAACTATGATTGGTTCCCATTTTACAGATAAGTAAACTGAGGCACAGAGACTTTCCTAGGGACAAACAGCTGATAAGAGGGAGGATTGGGTCCTGAATCCTGGCAGTTGACCACTGAGCTTCAACTGTTGGCCACCACTCTCTGCTGACTGAAAAGTCTGCTGATTTCTCCGTATTCTCCCTCCCAGGAGCAATGGCTTTTATTGTACAAAGGCCGAACTGTGTTTCATGTTTGTCTCATTGTGGATACCCAGCATACTCAGGGCTCCTGTGGAGCCAACCTGAAGGGGTTAACTGTTCCTATACACATCTCTGGTGAGCTCAGAACTCACACCATGGAACCAGGAAAGGACATTCCTCCCTATCAGCTCTCTGGCATTCCACCCTAACAGCCAGTGCTGAACCAGATATGATGAATTTAAAAATTAATTCACCTCTCGAAATGGGGGAGGGAGGAATAAATTAGGAGTTTGGAATTAACATATACACAGTACTAAATATAAAATAGATAACTGACAAGGACCTACTGTAGAGCACAAGGAACTACACTCAGGATCTTGTAATAACCTATAAGGGAAAATAATCTGAAGTATATATATATATATATATGTATTACTGAATCACTTTGCTATACACCTTAAACTAATGCAGCATTATAAACCAACTATAGTTCAGCAAAAAAAGAAACAATACTTATTTTGTTGTTTTAATGTATTGCTATAATAAATTAATTTTCTCCTAAAAAATAATTTATTCCCCTCTCAGGCCAGAGAAATTCATGGTGATGGGACTGAGCTGTGGACTGCCGATCAAATTTTCACTGAGTGATGGAAACAGGAGCCCAGTGAGACCTGCATTTCCACATCCTGCCCTAGAGTGACGACCCTCTGCCCCACAGGGAAGACCTGCCAACAGGGACCAGTGTGGGCTCTTACAGAAGCAGAGAGGGACACTTGTTTTCAGCTCATATACATTTTCTTCAAGGATGGAAGCTGCCATGATGCTACGGTCAGCCTCTGTGTCCTTGCCTTGAAGTGCTTCTCATGAAAATCACGGGCAAGAGTTTTCCTTAGTCAGTACTTTAAGCCTCCCTGTGGTCTTTCCCTGACACACTCTGCCTGGCTGGTGACGTCTTCTCCAAGGCTTTTGTCATGATTGCTCTGCTGATGTCCTCAACCACTATCTCCAGTCCAGCTCTCTATTTTGTGGTCTGGACATAGCACCCTAGAGGGCTCAGTGAACGGCCCCACCCTCCATCCGGGTAGCAGAACCAGGAACCTGGACATAGCTTTTGTTCTCCCTCTCCCTATTCTTCTACACTCAGTCACTCAATAAGAGCCATCCCGTCCATCTGTGCATGTCTCCCCAGTACTTCTCCACCTCTCCGTCTCCACCACCAAGGCCTAGTTCTGAACTCCCTGCCACCAGACTTCGCTCAAAGCCACCCTCCTTGTGGAAACCTACGTGATTGTTCTAAGTGCTAAACATTATCACATCCTTCTGATAGAAACTTCAATGGCTCCCCAAGTGCCTGGAGCCTGAGATACGTGGTTTTGTGTAACTTGGGCCCAGCCTCTCTCTCCATCCTGCTTGGTCAGTGCATCCACCTAGCCCTGACTTACCTGTCCTGTCTCTTCAACACTCCACGTACACACGGGATTCTGACCACTGTGGACTCTTTCTTTTCTCAAATTTCCCATGAACTGTCAAGCGTTCCTGCCTTTGCATGTGCTGTGCCCTTTGCCTGGAGCCCTCTACTCTCACTTCCTGGACTGTCAACTCAAGGTACCTTCGAAGCTCTTTGCTTTCTACAGAAATGAGTAGTGTCATCTTCTGGTCTCCTTCATATCTCCATCAGCCTTGTGTCATTCTGTAGTCAACCTCTGTTTCCTAGCCTGCTTCCTCCACTAGATGTGATCCTCGATTAATTAACAAGGCTCTGCCTTAGTCATCTGGAGAATCAAAGACTACTCAGCACTGGGGTCTGACTCAGAGAGGCCTTGGGGTGAAGCTTTGTGGAAAAAGCCAGTCCCTAGGAGTACAGCCCATGTGACCCTGATCTTTCTAATGTCCCATCTTCCTACCAGATGTCTTCTTATTCTCTGCAGCTGTGGAGGGGGAGGACAGTAGTGGAGATATACATGTCATAAGAATTGTGTGGCAATTTTGTCTGTAGCAAGGAGCTGAATGTGGTATCTATATGAAACAAGAAGAAAAACAAACAAGCTGAAATGGTTAGACTAAATGTATAGAGCTATAAGGTTCTCTTAAATGCACTTGTCAAAATAAACCATAAAGTCCTCACGCTAAATGTTTAAGGCAGACAAATACTAACTAATTCGTAGCAAAGCAACTCTGTATATATGATAACTTGGGGGAAATAAATTAACCTCTGATTTTTTTTCCCCCAGTTTCCAGAATCTGGAAATACCTTCCAATTCCAGAGCTAATACCAACAACTTAGAAACAAATGCTAGAAAATAGGTACTTTTCCTATGTTGCTGTTGGGTATATAATTTGGAGTGATCTTTTTAGAAACAATTTAATGGTTGGTATCAAAAGTGTTACCTTGTAAATACCTTTGATCCAGAAATCCTACTTCTAAGATCATAGCATAAGGAAGTAATGAGACAATGAATGAGAAGAGACTATAAGGGTTTTTGGAGCAAATTTTTTGTATAATGGAGAAAACAGAATCTATTAATAAATTGTGTGATATCAAGTTGGTGGGCAAATATGCGTCCATTAAAAATGCTGGGTAAGGCAAGCTACATGAATGGTCACACTATAATTCATGAGAAAATTGGATCATAAAGTAATATTGTAGTTTGTTCCCATTTCTATGAGAATATAATCAATATGTTTATGTAGCTATAGACACAAGCCTGAAAAGATATATACCAAAATGTTAATGATATGATGGTGACGGAAAAAAACAAAGAAAATATCTGTCGATGTCATGGACTGTAGGCCAGGGCTAGATTAGCACTTTTACCCATTCTCTCCCAACAATGCAAGGTGTGGACCAGTCATTCCCACACACAGATGAGAAAACTGAGGTTTTGAAAGGTGAAGGAACTTGTCCTAGTTCTCGTAGCTCACGGATATGTAGAATCTGAAATAACTATGGCAGAGAATCTCTGGAGTTCAGTCTCACAGTATCACACCCACCAGCTGCCTCTGTGATATGGAATTTTGGGCGTTTTTTAATAATGTCTTTGTAGAGTGCCTTTTATAAATGAACATTACTTTTATAATTAGGAAAAAAAAACCCTATTTTCTCTTTGAAAACGACAACAATAAAGGACATTTTTGTCACAAAAAGAAAAGATAGGGTGGGCATTGATGCAGAGAGGATGCCTTTGCAGTCAACCTGCAGAAAGTGGTTGATTGAGCCCTGTGGATTCCTAATAGAAGGGGATTCTAGGCAGCGAGAACTGCCAGTGCAAAGGCCCTGAGGCAGGAATATATCTATCACTGGGGAGAATGGCAAGGACTCCAGTGAGATTGGAGCTAAGTAGGAGGTGATGGGGCCAGGAAGAGGTCAAGACCACACCCTGTAGGGTCTCAGGTCACAATAAGCAGGGTGGCTTTGACACTGAGTGAAAGGGGAACCACTGGAAGGTTTTAAGTGGGGTAGTAACAAGATGCAACATAACTTTTAACTGGATCAGTACTGCATTGAGAATAGGACCTCCTCCCGAACAGAGCAAAGGTAAAAGGGCAGAGAACAGAAAGACACCGACTGCCATCGTCCAGGGGAGAGATGATGGGGGCTCAGATGGGGTGAGAGCAGGAGGCTGATGAGAAGTGCTCAGATTCTGGATATCCAGTCCAACTGGGGTATTTAAGGATGTAGACAAAAATCTTGTTTTCTAAGCAGCAGAATTTCCTCCACAAGTGGAAAACTTGTTTGTTTTGGGGGTTGCTGGGGGATGTTGAATATTTTGATGAGCCATCTTGGGTAGGAATGGAGGTAAGGCTTCCAAAAGCCTGAGAAACATTAGCTGGTTCAGCTACTTACTGGGAAGGGACTTTGGGGAAGCAAACAGAGATAGGAAGAGTGTGGACATTGAGGGAGTTCTGTTGCAGGTGAGAAATGTCACCTCCTCTTCCTCTCCCTCTCCCTGTTACATCCTGATGCTTTGGGGTTAGATTTGTTTTCTTTTGGAATAATAGGAGTAGCTGAATTTGACCTAATCATGCCGAGGAAATTCCAGGGCTGTGTACCTCAAAATACCGATTAAGATTTATAGCTGTTTGAGATGAGCTTGCCAAATAAACCCAAGAGGTGATGCTATTCCTAAGGGTTCTAGAGACCTGTTCTAGCTCAGCCTTGAAGAAGTACCGTGCTCCTCTGAGCTGTTTGTGCTAAGCAAGCACCTAAAAACAGGGAGAAAGGGGCTGAGAATGTGTCCACATTCTAAGGTGGACACAGCACAAGGTGAAGCCCAAACCACATAATGCAAGATAGGAAATGAGCCAAATCTGAGCTGGACACAATGTGAGTCTTCATCTGGACAATTGTCAAGGTGAAAGGCAGGAGGGCCTGGTGAGGAGAGGATCTAAGAGACTTTGGGGTCATTCGTAGTTGGATTCAAATTCTAGTTCAGTGTGTGGTTCTGGTTACTCCTCATCACTTCAGTGAGTCTCTTTTCTTATCTGAAAAAGAGAGATGACAACACTCTCCCTGTGCAGTAGACATCCTGATGCCTCTGTGCTTTGTTCAGGGATGGGAAAGTGAACAGGATGGTATGGTGAGACCTCATCTTATGACCTGTTGGAATTATAGGAGGAATAAGCTCTTTGACCTGGCCTTGAAACTAGACAAATCAAAGCAGGGGTAAAAGATGGAGAGAACAGAATCCTGGTGGCATCATTTTAACCCTAGAGCTCACTATGCCTGAATTAGTAAGATCTATCCTTATATATCTTTATGAACCAGTAAATTCTCCCTTACTGTTTAAGCCATTTGGAGTTGTATTTCTGTTGCTTGCAACTAGAAGACTTCTGACTCATCCATCATTTCTCATGGCTATTGGGAGACAGAATCAGCTACATCATTGGTGCAAATGAAAATGCAGGGCCCCTTGGTCAAAAAGTATTTAAAATTTCAAGAACAGAGCGTTAAACAAAACATGGGACCCTTCTAAGCACAGGACCCCGTGTGACTACACAGGTGGCATGTCCAGGAAGCTGGCCCTGTTGGGAGACCTCATCAGATAAATTAACATCTACACATTGGTTAGGAAGGCCCAAGGCTTGCAGCAAGCATTTGGTAAATGGTAGCTTTTATCATTATGGCCAGGCCAGGCACACTTATGAGGATCACTGGAACCAGATTTATAAGGTTATTGGTAAGAGATGAGGGGTCTGGGTTGGATTCAGAGAGCAATAAATGGTCATTGGAGAGCTGAAAATGAGAGAGGGACAGAGTCTGATTGATAAACTGGAAAGATCATTTCAGCTGCTGTGGAGAGAATGGATTTTGGGTGGGGAAAAGGGAAGGAAGCAAGGAAGCTGGACCAGTTCAGGGACTGGCACCGTTCAGCTGCTCTGGGCCAAAGAAGGGAGTTGTAGAGATGAAGCAGTGAAAAGATTCAGCAGACGTTGTGATCTTGGTGGGTTAGGAGTGGGAGATGGAAGGTGAGGAATCAACGGTAACATCTATAGTTTGGGTTGAGCACTCTTCAGGGATTTTAGGTAAAAGTGTCTCTAGAGTTAAAATGATGCCACTAGGATTCTACTCTCTCCATCTTTTGGGTTTAGTGGTGCTGTTTGGCGAGCAAGACACATGGAGGTCCAGCTCTAGTTTGCCACGTGTTTTTACTATGTTTATTTCCCTCAACTTTCACAGCAGCTCCATGGATGTGTACTATTATTTTACCATTTTACAAAAGGGGAAACACATTCAGAATAAAGAATTTACCCAAGTAGCACAGGTGACAAATAGAACAGCCTGGAATAGGTTTTGTTAGGTTCTGGAGCCCACCTACAACCCTCCACTGCTACCCAGGGCACCACCAAGCTCTTACTCTCTTCGACCATCACCTGGAATGACTGAGGACCTTTGAGCTGGAGGAGGTTGGAGTGGGGAGCGCTCAGACTGGCTATTGGCCCAATGAGGATGGGATCCTGGCTTCTGGGACTCTGTGCAAACTTGGGTGAGTGGCCTCCCCTTTCTGTGTCTCTGTTTCCCTGTCTGTCAGTGGGATGCGGATGACCCTTCCCTCTCTGCCGGGTGACTAGATGATTACATAGGACCATGGATGCCAGTGAACTCTGGGACCTGAAGAGTATTGGTCTGATGATGGCAGATGTTAGCATTCTAAGACCATCAAATGCTCTTTCTGCTATTGCTCCACTTCACATATTGATGAAACAATGCAGCGCTGTTTATCATCAGAGGGAGAGTATACCATGGCTCTTAAAACTGGAAATGTGCCATGAGAACTGAGCTCAGGATACAAAAATTTCAGCCACTTCTCAGAGCATGGAGAGACAGTTAAGTGCATAGTCTCTGATGGCAGGCTGCCTGGATTCAAATTTTGGCTCGGATGTTTCCCAATGTGTTAGTCACTTAACCTCTTTTGGCCTCAGTTTGCCCGTCTGTAAAATGAGTATAGTAATAATGCCTACCCTGGAGGATTGTTTTGAGGATTCAATGAGAAGATGCATACAGGGTGCTTAGGACAGTGCTGGGCACATGGCAGGTACTCAATAAATGTGAACTATTAAAGTAACATGACTGCTGAAAGTTGGTGCAACTTAGCCTTAGAGATAGCAATGGGATCAATCTGATAGAATTGCCATAGGAATTAACAGCAGTCTTATGGCTAGGGTTCTGATTGTTTGAGCTTTTGCTATGCTTGTGCCGTAGCTGCAAGGGAGGATGGAAAATCTAGTCAGAGAAATGAAACCATATCTCCACAAAAAGACATGTAGGCAAATGTTAACAGCAACATTTTCCATAATAGCCCAAACCTTGAAATAATCCAAATGTTCATCAGCTGGTGATGGGTAGATAAAATACGGTATATTCATAAACAGAATACTATTCAGCAATAAAAAGGCACATCAATAAACCTCAAAAACGTTATGCCAAATGAAAGAATCAGACAAAAAGAACCACAGACTGTGTGATTTCATTTCTGGACATTTCATGAAATGTCCAGAAAAGGGAAATCTTGAGGCTGAAAGCAGGTCAGTGGTTACGTAGGGCGGGGGCAAGAGTGGTGCTTGACCACAAATGCTCATGAGTGATCTTTCTGGAATGATGGAAATTTTCTGAAAACTGGATTGTGGTGAGGGTTGCATACATCTGTGAATTTTCTAAAAAATCACTAAGTTTAACTTAAAATGTGGCAATTTTATGGTGTGTAAATTATATCTCAAGGAAGCTATTTAAAAGTAAAGTGAGTTGGGGGGTTTCAAGATTCAGATTGTGAGGGAGTTTTCTAACTTATAAGAGATTTCCAAGGTTCTAGAAAGGCAGTAAGAATGGCAAATGTCCACTATATATTTCATGTTTATGGCAATCCCATGATATTAGTCTCTTCATACCCTTCGGTAAATGAGGCAACTGAGGCCGAGAAAGTAGGCTTTTAAAAAAATAATATTTTTGAAAGAAGCTGTCCAAGCAGCCCTGCCAAGAAGCTTATCACATTAACACTTTTTTTTAACATCTTTATTGGAGTATAATTGCTTTACAATGGTGTGTTAGTTTCTGCTGCATAACAAAGTGGATCAGCTATATGTATACATATATCCCCATATCTCCTCCCTCTTGTGTCTCCCCCCAACTTCCCTATCCCACCTCCCTAGGTGGTCACAAAGCACCTAGATGATCTCGCTGTGCTATGCAGCTGCTTCCCACTAGCTATTTTACATTTGGTAGGATATATATGTCCATGCCACTCTCTCACTTCATCCCAGCTTACCCTTACCCCTCCCCATGTCCTCAGGTCCATTCTCTACGTCTGCGTCTTTATTTCTGTCCTGCCCCTAGGGTTCTTAATAACCTTTTTTTTTTTTTTTTTTTTTAGATTCCATATATATGTGTTGGCATATGGTATTTGTTTTTCTCTTTCTGACTTACTTCATTCTATATGACAGACTCTAGGTCCATCCACCTCATGACAAATAACTCAATTCCATTTCCTTTTATGGCTGAGTAATATTTCATTGTATATATGTGCCATATCATCTTTATCCATTCATCTGTTGATGGACACTTAGGTTGCTTCCATGTCCTGGCTATTGTAAATAGAGCTGCAATGAATGTTATCATACATGACTCTTTCTGAATTATGTTTTTTTCAGGGTATATGCCCAGTAGTGGGATTACTGGGTCATATGGTAGTCCTATTTTTAGTTTCTTAAGGAATCTCCATACTGTTCTCCATAGTGACTGTATCAATTTATATTCACACCAACAGTGCAAGAGGGTTCCCTTTTCTCCACACCCTCTCCAGCATTTATTGTTTGTAGATTTTTTGATGATGGCCATTCTAACTAGAGTGAGGAGATACCTCATTGTAGTTTTGATTTGCATTTCTCAAATGATTAGTGAATTTCTCTAAGGATAAGCATCCTTTCATGTGTTTCTTTGTAATCTGTATATCTTCTTTAGAGAAATGTCTATTTAGGTCTTCTGCCCATTTTTGGATTGTGTTGTTTGTGTTTTTGATATTGAGCTGCATGAGCTGCTTGTATATTTTGGAAATTAATCCTTTGTCACATTCTCAAGATTGCTTTGTCTATTGGGGTCTTTTGTGTTTCCATACAAATTGTGAAATTTTTTGTTCTAGTTCTGAGAAAAATGCCCTTGGTAGTTTGATAGGGATTGCACTGAATCTGTGGATTGCTTTGGGAAGTATAGTCATTTTCACAATGCTGAGTCTTCCAACCCAAGAACATGGTATATCTCTCCATCTGTTTGTACCATCTTTAATTTCTTTCATCAGTGTCTTATAGTTTTCTGCATACAGGACTTTTGTCTCCTTAGGTAGGTTTATTCCTAGGTATTTTATTCTTTTGGTTGCAGTGGTAAATGGGAGTGTTTCCTTAATTTCTCTTTCAGATTTTTCATCATTAGTGTATAGGAATGCAAGAGATATCTGTGCATTAATTTTTTATCCTGCTACTTTACCACCTTCACTGATTAGCTCTAGTAGTTTTCCGGTAGAGTCTTTAGGATTCTCTATGTATAGTATCATGTCATCTGCAAACAGTCACTGTTTTACTTCTTCTTTTTCAATTTGGATCCCTTTTATTTCTTTTTCTTCTCTGATTGCCGTGGCTAAAACTTCCAAAACTTTGTTGAATAATAGCGGTGAGAGTGGACAACTTTGTCTTGTTCCTGATCTTAGTGGAAATGGTTTCAGTTTTTCATCATTGAGAACAATGTTGGCTGTGGGTGTGTCATATATGGCCTTTATTAATTTCCCTCTATGCCTACTTTCTGGAGAGTTTTTATCATAAATTGGTGTTGAATTTTGTCAAAAGCTTTTTCTGCATCTATTAAGATGATCATATGGTTTGCCCCTCCAAGTTGTTAATATGGTGTATCACATTGATTGATTTGCATATATTGAGGAATCCTTGCATTCCTGGGATAAACCCCACTTGATCATGGTGTATGATCTTTCTAAGGTGCTGTTGGATCCTGTTTGCTAGTATTTTGTGGAGGATTTTTGCATCTATGTTCATCAGTGATATTGGCCT
>NC_041215.1:6142879-6163505 GCF_002837175.3 Physeter macrocephalus | reverse complement strand
TTGCTATTGTTTCCTTCATTTCTTTTTCATTTATTTCTGACCTGATCTTTATGATTTCTTTCCTTTGCTAACTTCGGGGTTTCTTTCTGTTGTTGTTCTTCTTTTTCTAATTGCTTTAGGTGTAAGGTTAGGTTGTTTATTTGAGATTTTTCTTGATTCTTGAGGTAGGATTGTATTGCTATAAACTTCACTCTTAGAAATGTGTTGCTGCATCCCATAGGTTTTGGGTCATTGTGTTTTCATTGTCATTTGTTTCTAGGTATTTTTTTATTTCCTCTTTGATTTCTTCAGTGATCTCTTGGTTAATTAGTAGTGTATTGTTTAGCCTCCATGGGTTTTTATTTTTTACAGATTGTTTCCTGTAATTGATATCTAGTCACATAGCATTGTGGTCAGAAAAGATACTTGATATGATTTCAATTTTCTTAAAATTACCAAGGCTTGATTTGTGACCCAAGATATGATCTATCATGGAGAATGTTCCATGAGCACTTGAGAAGAATGTGTATTGTGTTGTTTTTGGATGGAATGTCCTATAAATATCAAATAAGTCCATCTTGTTTAATGTACCATTTAAAGCTTGTG
Organism: Physeter macrocephalus; assembly: GCF_002837175.3. Lineage (NCBI taxonomy): Eukaryota > Metazoa > Chordata > Mammalia > Artiodactyla > Physeteridae > Physeter > Physeter macrocephalus. The sequence goes on along the minus strand of NC_041215.1, from coordinate 6,162,920 downwards.
TTTATCGATCCCTTGATCATTATGTAGTGTCGTTCTTTGTCTCTTGTAACAGTCTTTATTTTAAAGTCTATTTCGTCTGATATGAGAATTGCTACTTCGGCTTTCTTTTGATTCCCATTTGCATGGAATATCTTTTCCCATCCCCTCACTTTCAGTCTGTATGTGTCCCTAGGTCTAGAGTGGGTCTCTTGTACACAGCATATATATGGGTCTTGTTATTGTATCCATTCAGCTCATCTATGTCTTTTGGTTGGAGCATTTAATCCATTTACATTTAAGGTAGTTATCGATATGTATGTTTCTATTACCATTTTCTTAATTGTTTTGGGTTTGTTTTTGTAGGTCTTTCCTTTCTCTTGTGTGTCCTGCCTAGAGAAGTTCCTTTAGCATTTGTTGTAAAGCTGGCTTGGTGATGCTGAATTCTCTTACCTTTTGCTTGTCTGTAAATGTTTTAATTTCTCCATCAAATCTGAATGAGATCCTTGCTGGGTAGAGTAATCTTGGTTGTAGGTTTTTCCCTTTCATCACTTTAAATATGTCTTGCCACTCTCATCTGGCTTATAGCGTTTCTGGTGAAAGATCAGCTGTTAACCTTATTGGGATTCCCTCGTATGTTATTTGTTGCTTTTCTCTAGCTGCTTTTAATATTTTTTCTTTGTATTTAATTTTTGATAGTTTGATTAATATGTGTCTTGGTGTGTTTCTCCTTGGATTTATCCTGTATGGGACTCTCTGTGCTTCCTGGACTTGATTGAATATTTCCTTTCCCACATTAGGGAAATTTTCAAGTATAATCTCTTCAAATATTCTCAGTCCCTTTCCTTTTCTCTTCTTCTTCTGGGACCCCTATAATTTGAATGTTGGTGCATTTAATGTTGTCCCAGAGGTCTCTGAGACTGTCCTCAAATTCTTTTCATTCTTTTTTCTTTATTCTGCTCTGCAGTAGTTTCTTCCACTATTTTATCTTCCAGGTCACTTATCCGTTCTTCTGCCTCAGTTATTCTGCTATTGAACCCTTCTAGGGAATTTTAAATTTCATTTATTGTGTTGTTCATCATTGTTTGTTTGCTCTTTCATTCTTCTAGGTCCTTATTAAACGTTTCTTACATTTTCTCCATTCCATTTCCAAGATTTTGGATCATCTTTACTATCATTAATCTGAATTCTTTTTCAGGTAGACTGCCTATTTCCTCTTCATTTATTTGGTCTGGTGGGTTTTTACCTTGCTCCTTCATCTGCTGTGTATTTCTCTGTTTTCTCATTTTGCGTAACTTACTGTGTTTGGTGTCTCATTTTCACAGGCTGCAGGTTCGTAGTTCCCATTGTTTTTGGTGTCTGTCACCAGTGGGTAAGGTTGATTCAGTGGGTTTGTGTAGGTTTCCTGGTAGAGGGGACTAGTGCCTGTGTTCTGGTGGATGAGTTTGGATCTTGTCTTTCTGGTGGGCAGGACCATGTCCAGTGTTGTTTTGGTGTGTCTGTGAATTTATTATGATTTTAGGCAGACTCTCTGCTAATGGGTGAGGTTGTGTTCCTGTCTTGCTGGTTGTTTGGCATGGGGTGTCCAGCACTGTAGCTTGCTGGTCATTGAGTGGAGCTGGGTCTTAGCATTGAGACAGAGATCTCTGAGAGAGCTCTTGTCAATTGATATTATGAGGTGCCAGGAGGTCTCTGGTGATCCAATGTCCTGAACTCAGCTTTCCGACCTCAGAGTTTCATGTCTGACACGCGGCTGGAGCACGAAGACCTTGTCAGCCACATGGCTATTGAAATATACATAATTTCGGCCTCATTGGTTAGAGTATTTATTCCACTGAAAGATGGTTTACTTCCCACACCGTAACTAGAGAAAGCCCACAGGCAGCAATGAAGACCCAATGCTGTTCCACTAGAGCAGCACACTGCTGGTGGACGAGGAGGTCTTCCTGTACATTAACATTTCTTAATCCTTCTATTTTTTAGCCCCAAGTCCCTTTACCTCCCTAAGTCTCAGTGTCCTCTTCTGACAATGAGAGTGATTGTCACAAGTATTAAGTGAAATAACTAGGTAAAAATAGATGGTTGATACAAAGCAGCGGCTCAAAATATGTGGCATCTTAATCTAAACTCCCTATTTAAAGGTTCTCCCTAAACATTTATCTTCAGAAATTAACATGAGTTCTAAAATTCATTGAATTTTTTAAAAGCATGGATATTTATCTTTAAAAGGTATACAGTATAGATTCCAATGGCAACTTCTCAATGTGAAGGGCAGTTTTGTTGCACACAAATGAACACAAATGGAATGGCTGTGTAGTGTGAGCACTTCGTCAGAAATTGGAAGCAATAGTTGCCATATGGGATAAAACATGGCACTGAATTATGTTCAGTAATTACAATCAAATGAATTCTAATCAGAAAAGAGATAACAAATGGAAAATATCTGCTATTGCCAGTGATATATGTGACTCGAGAGGCTTAATTTCAGCCGATATTGTAACAGATTAACCTGGTCTTATGATTTAATGATTTTTAATGGCGTTGAACAATTACGGAGCTGTAACAGCTGGATAGAGAGCTGCCTGCCCATCCGAGCTGCCATAGTCTCATTCCTTATTATCTCTTCCCTGGAGCTCAGATCCTGCCTCCTCCCTGAGTATCCTCTTCACAGTCTCACTCATTAAAATCCTAGAGGCATCATCCTAACACACCTAATTAGGTCATTCCATCCAGCAGTTCCAACTATTTTCAGGGTGAAGTCTAAATTGGTTGCTGGCATTTAAGGCCCTTTCTTTGTGCTTTCTGGTGTCATATTAGACTAGCCTCTAAATTCCTGATTCATAACTTCTTAGGTCTGTTAATCAGTGTTTGCTGCATAACAAGCATTCCTCAAATCTCAGAAACTCACAATAACACATATTATCTTGTGCTCTCAGATCTGTGAGTTGGCTGTGGTTCTGATGACCTCAGCTAAATTTGGTTCCCAGCAGTGAGTTGAGTTCAGGTCTTCTCCATATGTCTCAACTTAGGACCCAGGCTGGAGGAGCAATGGCTCCTTGGGGCATGCTTTTGTTCCGGTTGAGCATGTTACTGAACCCAGGTTCAGCTGCTTGCCTCTCGGAAGCCAATAATTCGAGAGGCAAGTGTCAGTAGAAAGGAAAGGTACTTTAATCAGAAAAGCTGGCAACTGGAGGGAGTTGGTTGACTCATGTCCAGAGACCATCTTTGAAGATTCTGCTCAGCTCTGACAGTTTTTAAAGGGAAAATGGGGAGGGGGGCGGTGAAGAATCTCAGTGAATCATTGAGGCAAGAGGTTTGGTTCTGTATCCTTCTCTGTTGTGTGCAGACTGGCTGACTCTCTCTTCAGATGTTATCTTGCCTGAATGATCCACCTGCAGGATTGCTGTTGGAGGTAGAGAGCTAGTCATTTTTTTAAAAAAACTGACCTCTTTTTATCCAGGAAAAGAATCAACAGGTTAGACAAGGCACAATGTGCATTCAGGAGAGCATAAGTCAGGAGTTACGTTAATTGCTTAGTTAACCATATAATTCCTATAGTTAAGTTCTTTTAAGATTAGAGGGGAACAGAAATGGGCAAATAGGAAAGGGGAAAAGAGTTGCTTTCAAGCACAAGTGAAACTTGCAAGCACATTTCAAGCCTCGCCTGGGATGTTGTGTATCACATCTGTTCTAACACTATTGGCTCAGAATCAATAGGTCACTTAGCTTACCAAGAGTCCTTCAAAGTCACGTGACAAAAACATGAGTCCATAGTCATGTTACAGGGAAGAATTGGAGAGTTGGGCCCAATATTCCAATCTGCCACACCAAGGAAACAGACTAGTGACTCTACCTCTTTGAACCTCAGTTTTCTCATCTTTAAAGTGGGGCTGTTGACACCATGCAGAGTTAAGATAGAGATTAAATAAGGTAATGAAAGGGAAAGTACCACTTAAACTGTAAAGAACAGCAGAAGCACTTGTTACTATTCTTATGACAGACAGTAGGTCTCATGTTTTTTTCATCCCCAGCACAATGTCTCCTATGCAGTACATATATCATAAAGGAATGAGTGAAGGAATATTTCCCAAAATGCTTCAATAACATTACTTTGGCCAGCCATTGTTTTGCTGCCCCATAAGCTAGTCCTCTGTCTCTTGGTAACAATACCCTGATACTTCTCTGATAAACCAGGAAACATCTCTCCCTCACTGTCACTTCATGGGGTCAGTACAAAGTGTTTATCTACAATGATAGCTCCCAAAATGGATTTGCAACCTGGGTCTGGTCTATGAGAACCCAAAATGCCTTAGTAATTGGGTCTGCAATGAGCACACATCGTGAGCCTGGCCAATTAAAGCCAATCCGGGACTGTTGCTGGAACTATTTAGAAAGAGACACTTATTTTTTTACTTGGCATTTTCAAGCTAGTAGACAAACTTGTAGATGCTAGGGGGTTGTCTTGCTACCCTATGGGAGTAGAATAAAGTCAGTGGAGAGGAAAGCAGAATGAAGCAATGGAGAGAGCTGATCTTCTGAAGATATTGACTGAGTATCTGGAAACAGCCATCCCCTAAAATATCGCTATGTCTGGCCTTTCTGTTACATGAGCCAATACATTCCTTTTTCTGTTTAAGGCACTTTGAGTTAGATTTCTGTCAAAAGAAAGCTGACTAATATAGAAATAGGATTGCTTCAGAACAAATAAAAAATATATCTGAAGGCCTCCCACTGGTCTCTTGGGTAAGCCTAACCAGACTTAAGAGAACTTTTGCATTTTGTACTGGTTCTGAGATGTTGCTATCTGGACCCACCCTCTGTGCCTGGAAAGGAGCCCCCTCCCTCTATTTGTCACTTTGCATCACTGTTTGACATAGAAAGGGAGATAAGAAATGGAAGTAAGGGATGTTTGGGGTCCCACACCCTGGCTCATCCTCAGAGAGCTGGCTTCCCAGTGGATAGCCCCAAGGACCAAGAGATAGCCTCCTTTCCCAAGATGCTGACCCCACCTGTTTTAGCTAATGATGATGACTGTCTTCTCTCTAACTCTGTCAAGTGCTTCCACAACTTGATCCAGGGACCTTCTGCCCAGGCTGCAGTCTTTGTTAAAATTCTCAGTTGGCTCAGTCTCATATCTATTGCTCCTGGCTAAGCCTTTTAGCATTGGGATTACAAGGAGCAGTGCAGAGTTACTGTGGGCTCTGGAAACAGACAGAGCTTGGGCTGAATCCCAGTCCCATGATTTACTACCTGTATGACACTGAGCAAGTCACTTAAACTCTCTGAGTCTCAGGTTTCCTTTCTGCAAGCAGATATAATAACATCTTTCTCCAAGGCTGTTGTGAGATTCTAATGAGATGATATATAAAAGTGCTTTGCATAGCATGTCGTAGGCAATCAATACATGGTAGATATTATCATTTTCATTTCTTTTGTTCTTTCTTGCATTTTTGTGCAACTTATTGGGTTTGATGTCTGTGCTACTCAAATAGACTGCAGGTAGATGAGGGCAGGCACATGTGTGATGTTTCCTTGCATTCCTTATTGTTCTAGTAAGATCTCAGCACAGAATGGTTCCCTAATGACATGACTTGAGGGAGGATAGATGAAGAATAGGATGTACAGTGATGACCTGAAGGAAAGAATGTGGAGAAATGAGGCAGTCAGCCATTTATTCAGCCATCCCTGATTGGACTCTTTCTCTGGATCAAACATTTAAGGCAAAGTTATGGTGTTTGAGGAGCTCAGTCAAGTGGAGAAGACCAAGAAGAAAACAAGCAAGTAAAAATAGAGCATTTCTTTTGGTTTCAGATAAAAGAAGTCTACTTCAACCATCTAGAACAAAAAGGAGACATGTTGGATGGATGTTGATATTTTCATGGAACAAGAAAGCTTTGGGAAGGAGGGAGGGAGGGAACTACTAAGGTGGCTCATGACACTTTGTCGAGAGTGTTGTTATTAATTTAACACAGCCAAGTTACCAAGCGCTCCCAGCCTCCCTCCCACTTCCTAGGAGAAATGTTACTATTGCCAAGAGAGATGTTCTTATTTTCCCCATTTGGGTAATGCATTTGCTTCTGGACCAATCAGAAGGCCCACCCATGTCAGGGTTTGGACGCCATTTGTCATGAAGGTGCATCATAAACCAGGCAGTTCCCAGGGATGTGGCTTCTACGTCATTAAACACTAAGTAGAGATTTGCACAGTGTCCTTGATCAGGCTTCAAAGAAGTGGAGAAAATTCTCCAAGAAGAGGTGGTCATTGAGTGCGGTGGCCTTGAAAACAGTTCATGAGATAATCCAGATCAACAAACTTGACCCTGAAGAAAGAGGGACTCAGTGGGGTTCCAGGCCTGAAGCTCACAGAAGGCCCTGTTTGGCCAAATTTCCCCTCAGAGGACTGTTATAATCACAGTGGGAAAACACCCCAAACAAACTGTGCCTCTGGGGCATCTGAGCTGGTCAGGAGGTCTGGTTTAGGGTGTAGGGGTGCCTTTCAACCTGAGCTGGAGCCTTTCCATAATGTCAGGGAGGGACAATGGTGGGAGAAAATAAGATAGAGTCAAAAATGTGGGTTCTAGTCCAGCTCAGCCACTTATCAGCTGCCTGATGACAAGGAATTTTTCTCCCTATGACTCAGTTATCACACCTGCCAAGTGGAAGAAATCATATTTATTTCTCAGGCTGGATGTACAGGTTAGGGGAAGTGTGTTTGAAACCATCTATCAAGAGTTAGCAGGACCAGAAGACCCATCCATGCCCATGGGTTTCCTTTTTTATTGTACCATTGCCTCTGTGCTCTTCCCAGGATTCTAATAATCCTTCTGATGGATGAATTTTGGGAAGAGTCCATAACAGCAACATTCAGATGCCAGGAACTCAGTGACCCTGCATGTTTCAGTGACCTTATCATAATCCTGAGAACTGGCTGGGAGGGAGGCTTCCCTGTATGTGCTGAACAGAGCTTGTTCTATTTATGGTTCTCACTCTTGATAATTGCACTTTTTTGTGAGTGGGTTTTTTTTTTTTTTTTTTGCATGCATGCATGGGCCCACAGACATCTTATTCCTGGCTGTGCCCACTTTTTCTGGCCAAGTCTGTTTCAGATGATTAAGCTCCGGAATTCCAGCAGAGAAACTGCTGAAAGGCATTATCCCAGTCTCAGGAGGAAGCCCTGGCTCTAATGCCCTGATTCCCCTGTTTCCATCTGACTCATGGAACGGCAAGTGCATTCCCCAAACATCTTATTACATAACAGAGGACAGCACACTGATGGCCGTTATTTTATTTACTCCCTGGTTGCCGCATGGGCCCATCGCTGGGATTTCAGAGAAGCATCTGGAGAGTGGCAAGCATGAGGCTTTGGAGGCACAGACCAAGGTTCTAATCTTGCTCTGCAGCTCAGAAACTGTGGAGCCTGGGGCAATCTCTATAACCTTTCTGACCCTGTTTGTTATCTGTGAAATAGGGATAGTATCACTGGGTTGTGGTAAAGCTCAGGTGAGATACTTTAGGAACGTGCTTTTGTGAAATGGCATCTGCTTGTGGAAGGGACTCAGTAAATGTTAGTTTCATTCACCTTCTTTCAGGTTAGAATAACAGGCATCCTGGGTCCCTCTTCTCTGTAATGGCCTGCCTCTCCGTAATAGCAAGTCTCTTTCTGTTATCTCACTAAGGGTACTTGGCTCCTTTTGGTGGTAACACATATAAAAGGAAGGAATTAGGGATTGGAAGCAGAGATGTGCATGTATCTGCAGGCCTGTATTTTGCACATGGAAATATGAATGCTGATTAGGAGGCTCATGGGGCCCTAGGACCCCAATTGGGCAGCCCCAGAATGGGAGTACCTTCAGCAGTTGTGGGGAGTGCAAACATTCAAGCAGGCCAGGGTCACAGACAGAGGGAGGAAGCCTGGGCCTTGGATCTAGGATACTACTGCCCTCTCTGGGCCTTGATTTCTTCATCTATCAAATGGGGTGGGATGCGGCTCGGACCAGACTTTTTGTTCACTTAATCAAACATTGTGAAATGATCAGTGTGGTTCTTTAGGGTTTAGTGACTCAAGTATCAGGCCCTCTATCAATTGACCTGAGCTCTATTTTACTTAGCTGTAAAATGGGAGAATGGGAGTAGTAATCAATTCTGCCTTGTGGGTTTGTTATGAGAATTAGAAACACTGTAAAGCAATAAGACCTATCCCTTTTACATAGCATATGCTCCATAAACCTAGTTAGTAATTAGTTAATACTAGTTAGGACTAGTAGTAGTTCTACAACTAGTGGTTATCGCCTTCATTTGGACCAGAAGCATCGTGTATCATCTTACAGAGAAAGATGGGTGCAGAGGAATAGGCTAGGTTGGTTATAATTCTGCTTCTGTAAGGAAAGTGGCTCTTTTTTGATTCAGGGAAAATGTTTGTTTCTGATAATCTATGGAGGAAAAACATAGTTTGCCTTAAACTCATGAATCTTCTTCCTGAATTCATGAAGAGGTCCTGGGGTTTGGGAAGATCATAGTCAATGAGTTTCATCTCTGAAGATGCTTAAATGATACAAACCACTCTTATATTTGACCCAGTATAGTACTGATTTATATGTTAATTAAACCCTACCCACTGGGAACTAGTGAAAATCTCATTAATAGATCTAAAGTCATGGCTTCCTATTTGAATATCATCCAGTTGGGATAAAAAGAATCTTCTTGTGACATGGATACAACTGTCACTTAGAAGAACACCTATGGAGGTGTAAGGTCCTCCCCTTAGATAATATTTTTCCCAAACAAATCTTTTATTCAGCAAATGAAAACTGAGTACCCGCTGTAAGCCAGGCAGTTGCTATACTTATTTTGGTTTTCCCATTTAGATCTCACAGTTATCCTGGCTTGACCAAAACATATTATATTATATGTGACTGTTGGCTCTGTCTCTGGCTTATTTAAGCTAAGATAAGAACTCTTGGTAAAAATGATGTAACAGATCAGATCAGACACATCCCTTCCTTGCATCCTCCTGTCCATTCACCCAACATTTGTTGAGCATTACTGTGCTGGGTATGGAGACGGACACAGTCGTGGACTAGATCATCAGTGTTGTCTCCATTTATTAGGTGAGGAAGCTAAGGCCCCCGAAGTTGGACTGACCTTCCTAGGTTCATACAACTATTAAGTTGTAGTTCTGGGTCTAGAGCCCAGATCTGACATACCCTTGTCTAGGGCTCTTTCCACTGGTTACTGATTGCATCATTTTTCCCAGATGCCAGCATAAGGGTGGTTTCAGAGACCATATTTTTATGGTTCTGGATCATTTCTTTGAGATTCTTTTAGCTCTTCAACCTTCTGTGAGCTGGCTCCATTCCCCAGATGACTTCCTTCCTGGCTCTGAGATGACTACTTCCAAATTACACCACTGCACTGCCATTGTTGGGACTATCTGCTTCCTCAGTCACACTCACCGAGTGACAGAGGTGGGTCTATTCTCACAACCATCAAATCAAAACTGTGTGCTTCCCTCAGATTGGATGACCTTAGATCAGGTGACCACCTCTGGACTAATCACTATGTATGCCTGGAGCTTGTCATACTCTGATGGGTATAAGCCTGGGTTTCGTGCTAGAGTTTGAACCAATCATTGTGGCAAGGGGGGTGGGATTACCCTAACTGGCTCAGACATTCAAAGTGCACCCTAGACTGGGGTAAGATTAATCCCACCCAATCTGGAGAAGAGAGAAATGGATGTTGGAGAAGCCACCACATACCTACTACAACCCTCATAATCATAAGACCAACAGCATACCAATAAGTGCTATTTACTGAAGACTTACTATATATGGATTTTAATTTTCATCTTCACAATAATTTCAAGAGACAGACGCTAGCATTATTCCCATTTTCTGACCAAGAAACCAAGGTCCAGAGTAGGCAAATAACTTGGCTTAGGTCACACTACTTGTAGTTTTTGTAGAGCTGGGATTTTTGTATTTATTTATTTTTTATTGAAATGTAGTTGATTTACAATGTTGTGTTAGTTTCTGGTATACAGCAAAGTGATTCAGTTATACATAAATATACATATTCTTTTTCATATTCTTTTCCATTATAATTTATTACAGGATATTGAATACAGTTCCATGTGCTATACAATAGGATCTTGCTGTTTATCCATTCTATATATATTTTGCATCTGCAGACCTGGGATTTTAACCCAAATTATCAGACCCCAGAGCTCTTTATATCCTGCTGCCAATCCTTGGCTTGCTGTACTTACCCTTCTTACACTCCAGGGCAGCTGCTTGTTTAGTGGTCTGTTTCCCAGGTAGAATGTAAGCTCCATGTCCACGGGGATGAGCTCTGCCAGTGACAGGGAGTTCACCACCTCACAAGCAGCCCATTGCCCTTAGCTGTATCTCTAATTGTCATCTAATAAGACTTCACAAAGTAACAGCTGTGAAATCTGTACGTGCTTAGGAAGAAGGAACACGTACTTGTAACCATGGATGTGCTGTATATCTGTCCATCAACCTTCATCAGTTTGGTGCTGCTCCACCTCTTGTCTTATTGAGCAAATGCCCAGGAGAGATCATGCAGGCTGTGGAAAATTGTTTAGTGGCCACCAATTCCTCCCCTTCCAACGTGCTCACCCCTTTGCAATGTGACTTTGTTGCTCCTCCCATCCAGAGGTGGAGTCCACTTCCCTGCTCCCTTGCATCTGGGCTGGGCTTATGACTGCCTTGCTCCACAGAATGTGCTGGAAATGGCACAGTGCAAGTTCTAAAGCCTAAGCTTCCTTAGTCTTGTAGCTTCCTCCTCTGCCCTGTTGGAATGCTGCTGAGGCCACCATATGGGACCACGTGATACTGAAATATGAGTGGTCACGTGGACAACTGAGGCTCTCCAACAACAGGGGAACGGCAAATACCAGATGCATGAGTGGGGCCCTCTGACCATCCAGCTGAATGCAGCCACATGAGTGAGCACAGGCTAAACCAGCAAAGAAACTACCCAGCTAACCTGCAGAATTTTGAGAAAGAGTAAATCATTGTTCATTTAAGCCACTAAGTTTGGGGGTGATTTGTTACACAGCAATAGATAACTTATACACAACTGCTACTTTTTTCCTCTATAATGTTCTCCAAATTCCCTCAAACTCTTCATCCTACTCAGCAAATCAGTCTTCCCATGTCACCATGGTGCTAGATGAATCACTAAGCTCTCTGAACACTGGAGTCTAGAGGAAGGTCTATATGGGTCTGGGGAGGTTCAAGAGCATGAAGCCACTAGGCACCTCAAGTGAGCAGATAGGAAGGGTTATCAGGGAGGAAGTCACTTGGCCTCCTCTAATTTTTCACATTTCTGGGTCACAAGTTGGTCTTTAGAAGGGTCTCTGAGATGAGCCAATAGAAAGGGAAGTGGTTTATGAAGAGGTAGGAGGGAAAGGAGATGCCCTTGGGATGCAAACAGCCAATGCAGCCCACCAGCACCACTTATCCACCAGCAGTGTTGCAGGTCTGCTCAAGGAAAGTAAGAGCCCATTCATACTGTGTCACTCATTAAAAACAAGATGTTATTGTCTCAGTGAGAATAGATTAGGGGGAGGAGGAGGAGAAGCATTGAAACTGTAGCAAGTTTGAATGACCCAGACTTCATTTTACTACTATAAAATTGCTTATTAAGGAAATTTAAAAAGAAAAACCGAACCTTAAAGTGCTCTGGAAAAGAATGCAGACAGGGAAACTAGGAGCAGATACTAAGGTGGGCTAAGCAGCCCAGCCCAGTAGTTAAGAGTTCAGATTTCGGAATCAAATGGCCTAAGGTTAAGCCTCAGCTTCTTCACAAATTGTGTGTGACTTGAGCAAATCACTCATTGCACCAAACTGCAATTTCCCCGTCTGTCAAATGGCGAAAATAATTGTATACAATGCATCAAAAATGCTTAGCATTGTGCCTCAGTCTACATCTCTCCTCTTCTTATTAGATAATGTTTTTGTTGTTTTGATTGCTCTGGATCCTTTTATCTGATAATAGCAGCCAGTTTTTGTTGGGAAATCACCTCCTCTTCTGCTATCATTTCTGTGGGGTTTAGGAGGAACTATCCATCTTCCTACTCTGGGGTGGACCTTGTGATCCAGTCCTGTCTCAACCAGAGAATTCCACAGTAATTGGTTTAGGGCTAGGGAATGGCTACATCGGCCCAAAGAGAGACAGCCCTGGGACTATTGCTGGAGTCATTGGATTAGAAAGCATGTATTCCATAAGAGAGTAAGCTAGGGATGGATGGAGGTCACTTTGCCATTATTTGACTAGAGTGTGTCTGATAACAGAGCCCGGAGGAGAGTAGAATTGAAAGAGATGGAAGAAGACCATTTCTTGATGACTTTGAGATCTGGGTCCAGCTGGGTCTGATGCAGACTACAACCTGGCATGAGCTAAGTTTCTGTTTCTGCAATCAACAATAACCTGTTAGCTAGAGGCTTCAAGCATGGACATAAATGCCCAGTTCACCAAGAATTCCTGCAGAAGCTGGAACAGAGATTCTGTTCAAGTGACCCTAGATAGATAGATGTCTTCACATCACGAGTCTATCACCACAGTTCCTGTTCCTTCTCTGCCACTAATCCATCATGTGACTTTGGGGATGGGAGTCAAGACCACCCAGTTTTGTCTCTCAGGAAGGGCCTGGATCTTTCCTTTCTGCGATCTGATGTGTGTTCTTTACAGCAATAGTTTCTCAGAGTATAATAAGGTATTACCTGAAGAAAAGGTTTAATGATCAAATAAGTTTTTGAAACCCTGAGTTAAAAAAGAGAAAACATGTTTTAATACTGCAGGACTTCTCAAAGCCTTTAATGCATGAATGCACTAATGTTCCTAGGTATAGGTACTGTCTGAAAGAGATGCTGAATAATAGTATCTCCCAGACACAGTTGACCATGAAATTCTTTCCCCGGGAAAATCCTCATTGAGCTAGTGTTCTCTGACACAGTAAAACACAACTATAGGGATGACTGGGCATAATCTTAATGGGTGTGAAGGGATTTAAAGCTGGCTGGAGTTTTAACTCTTAGATCCTATGTGCATATATTCATTCAAATATTTAACGAGCACCTACCTTGAACCAGACAGTGTATTAGGCCCTGGGGTTATAGAAGTTAATGAGGTGTTTGTTCCTGCTCTCATGAGGCTCACAGGATAGAGGAGAGGACAGGAAAATACACACACACACACACACACACACACACACACACACACACACACAGAAAATGGTGATGCAATGTGCTCAGAACTACAGTTGGGAGAGCTAGAAGCGGGGCATAGGGACTGAGCATGTAGCACAGAGCGTATAGCATAGAGAGGTACCTAATCCCGACTGGGAGATGAAGGATGGATTCATTTAAATTGATTATAGAAAGGCAAGATGTTCTCTAGTGCTTGGATACAGAGGAGAGTACACAGGCAGGAGAAACATGCGAATGAAGGGCCAGATATCTGAAAAAACAGGGCACTAGTTTGTGAGACTATAATATGGGGATAAGTGGCTAACTAGTAAGTACAACCCAGATCATGAAGACTTATGCTGAAAAGTTGGGAATTTACTTTGTACATAGCAGGGAACCATCAAAGGTCAAAACCTTTGATCTGCTCAGATACATCTTTTATAGTTACCCTGGAGAAATGGGAATGATGAGTTTGTAGGGAAATGATATGGGGGTGAAAAATATGGAGGTTTCTGTAGGGTGAGAAGACTGGTGAGCTCCTGACATGTCAGGAAATAACTCCTTACATTTCCAGAACATTTGGATAATAATCCGAAGTCTCTATTTAATGCTCATTTCAGAAACCAGACAAAACCCTTAAGCAAAAGATTGCCAAGGTTTTGAGTCCTCTAAGTATAACAGGCAAGGGCATTAGCATTTCTGAGGGAGATACTGATCCAGGGCAGTGATGATGGTGATTATTATTCTGCAGTTAAATACTGTCTTTCCTGGAAAGTATTCAAATTTATATTTAATTGAGAAGAGTTTAAAGGCTGAAGGAAGGGATTTACTTCTCTCAGGAATACCCCAAGGAGGTTTTCTGTATTCAAACAGGATCAGTAAGTTGTTCCATCTCCACAAAAATTTGTGGCTGCAAACTGTACCAATTTGACAGAGTGGCTGGTTGAATTAGACAAATAGTGCAGAAGTGCTACTTCCACAAGGTGGTAGTTTCTGTGTTTAAAAAATATCTAGCCAAGTGCTTTGTGACCAGCTAGAAGAGTGGGATAGGGAGGGTGGGAGGGAGGGAGATGCAAGAGGGATGAGATATGGGGACATATGTATATGTATCACTGATTCACTTCGTTATAAAGCAGAAACTAACTCACCATTGTAAAGCAATTATACTGCAATAGAAACGTTTAAAAAATATATATCTAGCCAAAATTTAAGAGGCTCACTTTAGTTCCAGAGTCCTGTAGGGTAATAGTGGCTGTCTATATTAGAATCTTTCCATGTGTCTTCTAAAACACCCACACAAATAAAAAGATGAGAGAGAAAGAGAGATGAGAGTGAGAAAGAGAGAATAGAACCACCCACAGTCAGTACCCATAGCATAAGTAAAATGCAAAGAATGTATCATTTCAATTTATACGTACTTGGGAAAACAAGTGTAATACTAGCAGTGTCAGTTTCAGAATTTACTTCAAAACTGGAGAGGGGTCCTACTGGTGATGGAACATAAATAACTACAAGGATCGTTCACCCTGCAGGAGAAGGTTTCACTCTAGATAAGACATGTAGAGAATAGGTAGAAGATGTGGTGAACCAAAGCATTGGCTACTGGGTAGGCAAAAGAAAGGGGCTTAGAAGTTGTATAGTAAGAGATGAGGCATGTTAGAAAGTGTAGGTGGTAGCAATGGAGGCTTCATAGTGAGGGAAAGAAGGAAATGACTGATGATACGAACTTACTGAAACAACATAGGTGTCAGAAGATGAAAGAAAGAAAGAAGGGAAGGAAGGGAGGAAGGAAGGGAGGGAGGGAGGAAGGATAGGGAGGGAGGGAAGGAGGGAAGGAGGGAGGAAGGAGAAGGAAGGAAGGAAAGAGAAAGAAAGAAAGAATTATTAAATAAATTGCACTCAATATTAGCAATGAAGGAGGGCACTCTTCAACCAAGAAACTTAGCAAGTTTATGACCTTGCCTGTGCAATCTCTCCCCACCCCATAAGATCACCAGGTATTATGGGCCCAGGAAAATCCAATAAAATAATCATAAATAGGAAAAAGATCCAAAATTGATTCAAAGTTACTCTAAGAAGAAAACAGAAAGTGAAAACTAAACTTTCTCAGAAGATAAAAACACTTCAGGATAAAAAAAAATCTATGAAGTAGAGAAAAATAGAAAAACAACACTTCAACATGATAAGTTAGAATTCAGACTAAAAAGCATAACAAGATAAAGAAGAATACTTAATAAAGCCACACTTAACAATGTAAGAGTCTTAATAGTTATAAATATTTATGCCCCAAATAGCACAGCAGCAAATTTCATAAAGCGGAAAGCTTGGAAGATATAAGAAGTGATAGAAGAGTTTAATAACTTCACTGAAAAATTATCACATATAAAATAACAATGAAAACCTTAATAAATTTGATTAAGTAGAAATGCTATGATTGCATTATCTCTTCATTAAGCAATATATCTAAAAATAAGTAACAAATTAAAAACCATGAACCCTATTTTATTCTTAAATTAAATATCTCTAATTAAAAAAACAAAACAGCAGAATTCTTGAAAATACTGATAATTAAAACAAACTTCAAAAATCTATGAGATGATGGGCTTCCCTGGTGGCGCAGTGGTTGAGCATCCTCCTGCCGATGCAGGAGACACGGGTTCGTGCCCCGGTCCGGGAAGATCCCACATGCCGCGGAGCGGCTAGGCCCGTGAGCCATGGCCGCTGAGCCTGCGCGTCCGGAGCCTGTGCTCCACAACAGGAGAGACCAACAGTAGTGAGAGGCCTGCGTACCACAAAAAAAAAAAAAAAAATCTATGAGATGATATACTCCAATAAAGATGTTAAAAGAAAAAAAAAAAGAAGCAGTATTGTGAAAGCAAGGCAAATAGTCTTTGGAAGATATTTATTAAAGTTCTGTTTTGTGGTTACCTAACTCGGCATTTTAGAAGGAAAATAATAAAGCAAGCATCAGCCTGAAAAAAAAAAAAACTATGAGATGTGATTTAATCAGCAATTAAAGAAAAATGAATAGCCTCTTGTATTGTATTATATATTATATTATATATTAATAAAAATGAAAGCATGAAAATTAATCAATTAAACAACCCCCCCAAATTAGATAAAGAACAAAACAGAAAACCAAACTAAAGCAGAAGATGGATAATAATTATAAGAGAATAAAGTTAAAAAAATAGAATAAATAAAATTTAACAGCTAGCTATTTTAAAAAAATCTACAAAAATGGATAATAATTATAAGAGAATAAAGTTAAAAAATAGAATAAATAAAATTTAACAGCTAGCTATTTTTAAAAAATCTACAAAATAACTGAAAAAAAAGAGCAAACACAAAATGAATAAACAAAAATGACAGGGAAAACAATCATTGATAAAAAGGAAATTTAAAAAAGTATAAGATACCACTTTATACAATTCTAAGGAAATATATTTTAAACTGTAGAAAAATGTACAGTCTCTGGAAAACCACAACATTTCAAAATCAGTGCTAACAGAGATAGGAAGTTCAAATGCACCAATTTCCATAAGAAAAATAAAAATAGTTATCAATTGTCCACCACCCCCAAAACTCAACACTACATATATTCTAGAGGAGCACTATCCTACAGACCACTGAGTAATGGATGAAGCATTGAATATCTGTGCTGTCCAATGCAGAAACCACTAACCACATGAGAGGATTAAACCCCTGAAATGGGGCTAATATGACTAAGAAACAATATTTTAAAATTTAATTTTAATTAAACTAAATTTAAATAACCATTTGTGACCAGTGGTTACTTTATTTGATGGCACAATTGTAGAGCACAGAAAAAGAGAAAAACTCCCAGATTATTTTTTATTAAATAAGTATACCACTGATAACTAAATCTGAAAAACACTGTACAAATAGAAAATAGTTGCCTCACTTATGAATATCAATGCAAAAATACTAAATAAAATAATAACAAACAAATGCAACAGTACATTAAAAGTAATACATCCTGATCAAGTGGGGTTTATTCCAGAAATGCAAAGATGGTTCAATATCCATCAATATATAGTCAATTAATATAATTGATCTTATAAATAAATCTAGGAAGAATAATCATTTTATCTTCATAGACATTAAAAGGACACTTGGCAAAATTCCATACTATTTCCTTAAAAAGCACAATAAATAGGAATTAATGAACAATTTCTTAACATTAAAAAACAAATATAACTTATCCCAATGTTAAATGGAGACTAAAGAGACACATTTTTACTCAAATTAAGAATAAAGCAAGGATGTTCACTGTTCCCACCAATCTTTGACTTTTTTTTAGAAATATTAGCAAACAAAGTCAGGCATAAGAACTGGGGAGAAAGAAACCAAATTATCTTTATTTTCATTTGATATAAAAATTTACCTTAGTTCAGAAATTAACATTTATATTAAGATCAATTGATTTTGGACAAGAGTATCAAGACAACAGATAGGGAAAGAATTATCTTTTCAACAAATTATGTTGGGACAACTGGATATCCACATGCAAAAGAATGAAGTTGGATTGCTTACCTCACACCATATACAAATATTAACTCAAAATGGATCATAGACCTAAATTTAAGAGCTAACACTGTAAAACTCTTACAATAAAACATAGGAGTAAATATTCACAACCCTGGCTTAAGGAAAGGTTTCTTAGGCCAACAAAAGTACAAGCCAGAAAAGAAAAAAGGAGAAAATTAGATTATATCAAAATTAAATACTTCTGTGTTACAAATGATACCTCCAATAAGTGAAAAGACAACCCACAGAATGGGAGAAAATATTTAGGATCATATATCTGATAAGGGTCTAGTATCCAGAAAAAAGAACTGATAATTAAATAATAAAAGACAACCAAATTTAAAAAATAAAGATTTGAGTAGACATTTCTCCAAAGATGTACCAATTGCTAATAAGCACATGAAAAGATGCTCAGTATCACTACTTATTAAAGAAATGCAAATCAAAACCACAATGAAATACAACTTCATACCCAGTAGAATAGTTATTATCAAAAAGACAGACAATAACAACTGTTGGCAGAATGTGGAGAACTCAAAACCCTCATACTTTGCTGATGAGAACATAAAATGGTTCAACCGGGCTTCCCTGGTGGCACAGTGGTTGAGAGTCCGCCTGCCGATGCAGGTGACATGGGTTCGTGCCCCGGTCCAGGAGGATCCCACATGCCGCGGAGCAGCTGGGCCCGTGGGCCATGGCCGCTGAGCCTGTGTGTCCGGAGCCTGCGTTCCGCAACGGGAGAGGCCACAACAGTGAGAGGCCCGCGTACCGCAAAAAAAAAAAAAGTTTCAACCACTTTGGAAAACAGTTTGGCAGCTCCTCAATATGTTACGTATAGAGTTACCATAAGACTAAGGAATTCCACTCTTTGATATACACCCGAGAGAAATGAAAATATATGTGAAAACAAAAGCTTGGGGCTTCCCTGGTGGCACAGTGGTTGAGAATCCGCCTGCCAATGCAGGGGACATGGGTTCGTGCCCTGGTCCGGGAAGATCCCACATGCCACAGAGCGGATGGGCCCGTGAGCCATGGCCGCTGAGCCTGCGTGTCCGGAGCCTGTGCTCCGCAACGGGAGAGGCCACAACAGTGAGAGGCACGTGTGCCACAAAAAAAAAAAAAAAAAGTTTGCATATGAGAGTTTACAGCACCTTAACTCATAATAGCCAAAAAGTTGAAACAAACCAGACGTCCATCAACTGATAAATGGGTAAATGTGAAATATTTATACAATGGAATATTATTCAGCAATAAAAGTAATGAAGAACTGATATATGCTACAACTTGCATGAACCTTAAAATAATATGATAAGTGAAAGAAGCCAGTCACAAAAGACCACATATTGTATGATTACATTTAAATGGCTGATGGACAGAACATTAAAATCTATAGAGATATAAAGTAAATTAGTGGCTGCTTACGACTGGGAGTGGCGTGGGGTTAGAAGAAATGTAATGAGTGTGAGGTTTCTTTTAGGGGTTATAAAAATGTTCTAAAATTAGATGTGGTCATGGTTACACAACCCTGTAAATATAGCAAAAAAAAATTGAATTATATTCTCTAAATGGGTAAGTTGTATGTCATATTAATTATGTCTCGATAAAGCTGTTAAAATTTTTACCTGATAAACCCAAAAGAAGTAAGGGAAAAAAATTATGATGAAAACATGATTTAGTAACATGGAAGGTTGTAAAATTAACAAACAAAAAATCAATAACCTCCAAAATAGCCTTCATATAACAATAACCAGGTAGAAGATACAGTGAAGCACAAGACACCATTTACAATATCAAAAAGAAAGAAAGAAAGAAAGAAAAGAAAGAAAAGAAAGAAAGGAAAGAAAGAAACCTAACATTACACTTAACATGAAATGGGCAAACCTATTTGAAGGAAATTTTAAATTTCTTTAACAAAATAAAAGTAGATTTGAAGAACAGTTAAGACAAACCAGGGTCTTGGAAAGACTAACTCAGCGTCACAAGGATGTAAGTCCTCCCCAAGCATCTTTGCTCCCTTACAAGCATCTTTGAATGCTTGTAAATATCAACAAAGGTTTTTAATGGAGTCTGCCAACTTGATTTTAAATTCATATAAAGAAAAAGCATGGGGCTTCCCTGGTGGCGCAGTGGTTGAGAATCCGCCTGCCGATGCAGGGGACACGGGTTCGTGCCCCGGTCTGGGAAGATCCCACATGCCGCAGAGCGGCTGGTCCCGTGAGCCATGGCCCCTGAGCCTGCGCGTCCAGAGCCTGTGCTCCACAACAGGAGAGGCCACAACAGTGAGAGGCCTGTGTACCGAAAAAA
>NC_041215.1:6131131-6142784 GCF_002837175.3 Physeter macrocephalus | reverse complement strand
GCCACAACAGGGAGAGGCCTGGGTACCGAAAAAAAAAAAAAAAAAAAAAAAAAACAGAAAAAGCATGAAGAGCTTGGAAACCTTTTTAGGAGTGATGAAGGACGAGGTAATTTCATCAGATGGATAGATGGCAGATAGCTAGATAGCTAGGTAGGCAGAGAGATAGAAGTAAATACAGCCTCTGTATATTACTTAGGCTGGAGCAAGAAACAGATGACACACTCAAATTTGTATAATTGGAAAATGATTTAATAAAGGGACTATTTACAAAGGTGTGGGTGGACAGGCTGTCTGAAAATCATAAGGGATTATGCAGTTTTCCCAATAAATGTTGGGTTGTTAACCAGCTAAGGGCCCAAAGGTGGGAGAGGAGGGAGCAGGTAGCAGAACCTCGAAGAGAGGGTTGTGTAGAAATGGCCAGGTTGAGAGGACTGGTGACCTTCTGTCCAGGGACACAGGCAGATCAAGGATACCCTGCAGGAAGGAGCCAGGAGGATAAATACCTTCACCTTTCTCACTACCTTCCTTCCAATCTCCTGCCAGACCTCCCCAATGGCTACACCCAACCAGAAGCCAAAGACAAGGAAGCAGTGGTTGTAGTTCTTTGAAGCCAACCTCCCAGGGCTCATGACAGAGTGCAGAAGCAAGGGAGAGGGTCTAGAGGGGCAAGTGGAAGACATATGACATGGTTTATAATTAAAACAGTGTTATTGGCACCTGAATAGACAGAACAATTGTAAACATAATGACAAGTCCAGAAATATGACCAAGGACACATGGAAATTTGGTCTAGGAAAGAGTGACATCTCAGATTCTGGGGGAAAAAAATGGCCTTGCAAATAGTGGTGTTGGGATAAATGGAGAGACATGTGGAAAATGATAAAATTATGTCCACACCTCATACCATTCATCAGGTTAAACTCCAAATGCATCAAAAATCTAAATGTAAAAAATTAAACCATATAAATATTAAAAGAAAATGTAGGCAAATTCCTTTAACCCTGGGAATGACAAGAGCCTTTTCCTATCACTCACAATTCAGAAGTGTTAAAAGAAAAGACTGATAAATTCAGTTACCTAAATTTTTTAAAAATTTGCATGACAAAAGACATCATAAGCAGTCAAGGTGAAATGAAAAACCGAGAGAAAATATTTGCAACTTACATCATAAAAGGCTAATCTTATTAATACAGTATAAAGCTCTTCAGAATTGAGGTAAAATGGGCAAAAGACATAGTTCATAGCAGAAAGGCAAAGGTCTTTAAATATATGAAAAGATGCTCAAGCTCACTCATAATAAAGGAAATGCAAATTTAAACAACACTGAAATGTCATTTCTTATCTCTCAGATTGGCAAAAATCCAAGAGTTAGGTAACACATTGTTTGCAAAGAAACCATCACTCTCATACTTTTCTGGTAAAAGTATAAAATGTCCAAAGCCTATGAAGAGGAATTTTACATTTAATGATATTGCATGTGCATTTACCTTTTGACCCAGCAATCCTATTTCTAGGAAATCTACAATAAAGATATAGTTTCATAAATATCTGTGGCATTGTGGCAAAAATGCCACTGTGGCATTATTTCCAAGAGCAAAAAGAATGGAAACAACTCAAATATGTATCGTTCAGAAAATGGTTGAATAAACGAGGGAATTTTCACACAGTAGACTATATGCAATCCTAAAATTCAATAAAAAATATCTGTATGTACAGATTGGGAGTGATTTTCTGAATACTTTATTAAGTAAAAACGCAAGTTGTTGAAAACTGTTTAGGGTTTGCTACCTTTTGTGTAAAAACAAGGGGTAGTATATACTATTTTTATAAAAAATAACACTGGAAGGATAAACTGGAAACTAATAAAAATAGTATTTAGCTACACAAGGTTGGGGGAATAGAAGAGAGGGACAGAAATTTCTCTGAGTGCATCTTTGTATATGGTTTTAACTTTGGAACTATGTAAATGTTTACATATTCAAAAATTAAACAGAAAACATAAAAAGGCAACCTAAAATTGAAAGTAAACTGGAACAAACAACCCTGGTGATACGTTAAATTTTTCGCATTAGCACACAGAGAAAAGATTTCAAATGACTTTTGGTATTCAGATTGTCCTTAAGAACAAGAAAGAAATGCAGAGAAATATTAAACTTCAGTTTCATTGCTAATAATCACTGTAATGTAATTGTAACTTTGTAATCATTTAGTGTTCGGTATAGGATAAAGCAAATATATAATATACATATGTTATCAGGAATTGAGATTTTTGGTTTGAGATAAAAGGAGATAAAAATGTGAATTAAGGTGTTCTGAATAACCTTGTAATATTAACTTGAATTGTGACTATCAGTATGGACTCATGATTTTATTTTATTTATTTATTTATTTTCTGCTGTACGCGGGCCTCTTACTGTTGTGGCCTCTCTCACTGCGGAGCACAGGCTCTGGACGCGCAGGCTCAGCGGCCATGGCTCACGGGCCCAGCCGCTCCGCGGCACGCAGGATCCTCCCGAACCGGGGCACGAACCCGCTTCCCCCGCATCGGCAGGCGGACTCTCAACCACTGCGCCACCAGGGAAGCCCCCATGATTTTATTAAACAAAGTTCTGTCCATGGAAAAGGCCTAGAAAAAATAATATTCTAATAGCTATGAGCTCACCTAGTATCCAGATCTTGGTTTCTAAATACTATCATTCTCCCCTAAAAGAAAACAGCTCCTTTGAGAAATGGGTGATTCTAAGTCTGGGTCAGCAAAAGTATAAAATGAGTCTTACCATGTGAGAAAGGAAGAATGTCGAAGGCATGTCAAAAGAACACAGAAGCCAGCTGATAGGTGCTCCGGTTGGCCAAACTTGGGACATTTTGAAAATCAAACAGAAAAATAGCTTTGGTTGCAAAATACAGAATGAATAAAAATTAACCAGTCCATAGTGATTCTAGAAAAATAAAACAGTAAAATACATAAATAGATAGACATAGGTAGAAACTCCTTACCCTGAAAATTGGTAGCTGGAGGAAATAATTATTTAGTTTGCCTTTTAAGAATAATCTGCAGTTCATCTAGTTAATAAGGGGAAGTTTTCCTTTACCAAACGATGGCAGCTAATAACTGCAGAACAAATGAGAGCATTAGAAAATCCCAAAGTCTCAGCCCTTAGTCAGATATTTTGCTTATATGTGGTAGAGAATTATAGATTGATGCTCTGGATAGAGTTAACAGAGGTAGCTCCCTGGGGAGTGGGTTTCTAGCATGCGGGAGAGTGCTGAGAGAACGAGAGCGTTTACTTATATTTTTGCCCATCTGTCTTCTTCAAAATGTTCATCACAAACATAGTGTTTTTACAATGAAAAAAAAAAACTTAAAAATCTAGTTGGAACTCTTATTTTTGCAAATTTTTACTTTTCCTTTAGGACCTTATTCAATTGTTCGCTCCTGAAGGCAAGCTTCACAGGCTACCCTAAGCAAGAAAGTCACTTCTTCCTTTGCTGACCTTTATTATTGCATTTACCACATTTTAAACCTATAATTGATTGTCTGTTTACAGCTCTATATACTCACCTTCCACCAAACCATTAGGATTTGTTTTATTCTTTGTGGCCTTCGTTTCTGTTACCTGTTTGGCACGTAGTAGAGTTCAATAAATGCACAGTAGATATTCAATAAATGCTTGCTGAGTGTTTAAGAGCTTGGAGAAAGGCTTTGGAATGTTGAATGTCATAACCTGTTCCCATCTGACACCCCCCTCCTCTGGATCAAAATCCTCCAAAGAAAGAGATTTAATTTTATACAGCTCAACAAGTAATTATTTGAGTAAATTACATAATTTCTTTGGGCCTTAAGTTTTCTCATCTATAAAGGTACGTGGGTAGGGAGGAGGAACCAAGCCTGTTGTTAGGGATAACTGAGAAAATAATGTGTTTGATAACAACTTTTGGATAAATAAATGAGTAAATAAATAATATAATTTATAGATAAATGAAAAATGGATGAATGAAAGAACACAGAGATAGGAGGAAGGAGAGAGAAAAGTACTGAAGAGAGTGAATGGATGGATGGATGCATGGATGGATGGATGGATGAATGGGTAACTAGGTGGATGGATGGTAGATAGTTGAATAGATGAATGATGGTTGGATGGGTAGTTAGATGGTTGGATGGATGAATAGATGGATAGATGGTGGATGAACAGATGGATGATGGATGGTTGGTTGGATGGATGGATGGATGGATGGATGGATGGATAAATGGATGGATGGATGATTAGTTTGTTGGATGGAGGGATGGATAGATGACTGTGTGGATGAGCATCAGGTCTGGCTTAATTTAGTTTTAGGGTTAGGTAAAGCGCAGATGGCCCAACAATCACATAGAAATAGATTGTTTTTTGTTCCAGTCATGAGCTTGTCCCCTTGTTTCTTCTGTTCTTATAATTAAGAACAATTGGCTTTGATGGGACAACCAGGTTGCAAACCCCAGTAATGTGATTCCTTCCCAATTCTGGGCCTGAGTCCAACTGCACAGGGAGTGACTTACTTCATTCAGCCTGGGCCCACCCTAAGAGGATAAAATCTTTGAGCCACTGGAGGTGATACACAGCTACCATTTTCCCAAGTTGGACAAGTGATGTAGCTGGGTGGGAAGGCAAATGCTTTTAGGGCAGGATTGGATGCTCACCTGTTAGAACTACGAAAAGAAAAGCTAAAACTTGCCAGTCTCCATAAATGATGAGTTAGCCTTGCCTTGCAGGGTGAAAGAAATAGAGAAGCAGATCAAGCAACACCACAGACTGCGTTTAGACAGGTTAATCTGAGGCAGGGGGCTTGAGTTCAAGTCCTAACCCTGCAGCTAACTAGCTGAGTAAATTTTGATTTGCCTATACCTCTCTTTGAACACCAGTTTCCACATCTGGAAAATAAGAGAATGATGGTTACCATGTTAATTTCTAGCACCAATATTTTCAAAACCACAAGCCCAGAGATTGTTGTTTAAGGCTGGCTTGCTTTGAGTTCACCCTGTGTCTGAGTTTCCCCATCCTTCATGATGGTCATAATTATGCCTGTTCTGCCTGTTTTGCACAGATGCTGAGAGTCACATGAGATCACTATGTGAAAATGTTTCAAAATGGCAGAGTGTATGCTGAGAATGTGAGTGTTTAATAAAAACCCCAAAACAGCCTCTGCAGATTTAAAGTGGAGAGATCGAAGAGGAGGTATCAGAGAGCAAAGTTTATCTTTGGAAACTTTATTCTCCTAAACAGTTTCCCTGCTGTGCTATCTTCCGCCGAGGAAGGTGTAGTCTGAGCTAGTAATTTCCACAGTGCAGCTATCTCAGCAAGAGACAGGGTAACCTCAGGCCAGCTTCCTATCCAGTCTGTGTCCTCGGTTCTGTAGGGGCCAGGGGATAGGTGGACTGACTTGTCCTGGAGCCCCACCCTGTGACCTCTGGCAATTGACACACAGCACTGCTTCCTCCGTTGGAGTCCATCAAACATCATACTGTGGGGTGACCATTTGCCATGTGACTGACTCCCCATTATATCCAGGGTTTCCAAAATGTGTGACCCATATTTTTGACCTCTGCATTTTCAGGATATAGATTGTGGGTTGCTGTAATCAGAATTGGGGGATATTCTGATTTCCCACTTAAAATTCTAGGGTCCGTAGACAGAAGTGCTTTGGGAACAAGCCTCACTCCTTCATTCTGCAACTTCTTACCTAAGAATGTGGTTCCTGAAGCCCAGCTGACTGGGTTCCTACCTGCCTCCATCACTCATCAGCTGTGCAATCTTGGGAAAATCATGCAACCTCTCTGTGCCAGTTTCCTCATCTGTAAAATGGAGAAATTAATAGTACCTTCCTCATTAATACTAACTTCCTCATAGTTGTTGAGAATAAATTAATTAAGGTATGTCAGTTGCTTAGGATGGGGTCTGGTACACGTTTGATCAACAATACTTGTTTCAGGTGTTATCAGTTATGACTTGTGCTTTGTGTGTCTTGGGATGTCTCTGTGTGTCAGAAGAAGGTGAGGCCTCGAGACCTGTTCAGATCTAGATAAAATAGCTGGAAACACTATAGTGCCACAGGTGGGCCCTCACCAAGATTCTGGAAATTTGGGGGAGGGGGTTATTTTATTCTCTCATTCACACCAACCCCCAGCTCCTGTTCTCACTGAGTTCAGTGTGGGGACCACCTCCCCATCCTGTTCAGGTTGTCTTCATTCCACAGCTGGTCCATCTGAAAGGAAAATCTAGCCCATCTTCATAGTTCCCACCAAAGAAAACTCACGTGCGTGCATTGGCTTGGGGAGAAGACTGCAGAGCTGTGGGTGCATCCACACTGCTGAATCTAATGGGTCACCTTGGTAATTTCTGCGCTTCTGCTTCCAGCTTCTGGGAATGTGGATCCACCCTTCTTGCTCCTCCCACCACCCACAAGGCATTTTCCCAGAGATGCTTCCCTCCCTAAGAGAAACTCCTGATGTCAGATATTAAGATAGCATGTTTCATTTTTATATTCCTATATCAGGAATTCTGGGTGTTTGTTTGATTGTCCCATGCAAGGACAAATGCAACCTGCCAGGATGTGGACCTGCCTGGACAAGGGAGGTCTCCCAGAATTAAGGATAAATGTTGCAAAGAACTCTTAATATATTCTTTGACAACAAGCCCAGCTCTTCTCAGGGTTAGGGTAAGGGTTAGGATTAGAGGAGGAATAGACTAGGCCAAGTTGCACAGGGTACAGGAGTTTTCTCTCTCTTATATAGTCTTGCTCAGAATGTCCATTCTGGAAACAACAGCAATATGCCTAGGGCTTGTCCAAGGCATCAAGAAGTCCATAGAACCTCCTGATATTCTGTCAGGCTTATTGTTACCTTTATTTTGTTATCCTGTGACCCCCAAAGGGCTGCTGAAAATGGGGTGTGGGACTGGAATCACATCACACGTGGCTATGGCACTCCTGAGGCTGGCACACTATCAAATCATTCACTGAGGAGGTACACATCTTGGGTTTCTTATGGCTCCAGTGTATTTGAAAAGTCTGATCTATTTTCATATTCAGCCAGTCTTTTTATTCTTTTAAAACAATGTCATTCTTGAGAAGCAATTTAGAAATGATTAAAACTCACAGGATTGGGAGCAGGTGGATGCAGGTTCAAATTCCGCATCTTGTTACACACTGACTGTGGATTTGGGAGAAGTGCTGGACCTCGCTCGGTCACAGTCTCCCCACCGGCAAAACTGGAATAACTGGGCTTTACGGTGACTGTCATAATTAAGTGAGATGATGTATGTCACGACAAACGTTCAATAAATGTTCGCCATTATTATTATCACTACGGGGGACAACCAGAGAAATATTGAAAGCAGGAACTATTTTTTTCCCCAGGATTCACTAACGACAAAACTCAGCCCCAGGGGAGATAGGTATTCTATGACCTCTTCAAAAACTCGATGGCTTCCAGCTCAGTTCAAAATTGAGTAAGCATCAACATAGGTAAATGGATCTTTTTTCACTTGTTTGTTTTGGATCTTGTTGGTTTTCTGTCTGGAGGGCCACCTGCTTGGTGTACCCATGCCACTAACACAGCGTCCTGGAGTACGGCTGACAGCTTCCCCACTAACTCTGTGTGGAGAACCAATTTCTTCTTTCTTCTTTTTTAAAAATTTTTATACAATTTTTAAAGGTTACACTCTATTTACAGGTGTTACAAAATATCGGCTATATTCCTCGTGTTGTACAATATACCCTTGAGCCTATCTTACACCCAGTAGTTTGTACATCCCAATCCCCCCCCCATTTTGGCCCCCCCAGGCCCCCCACGGTCACTAGTAACCACTAGTTTGTTCTCTATATCTGTGAGTCTGCTTCTTTTTTGTTAGATTCACTAGTTTGTTGTATTTTTTAGATTCCACATATAAGTGATGTCACACATGATTTGTTCCTCTCTGTCTGACTTATTTCACTTAGCATAATACCCTCCATCCCGGTCCATCCATGTTGCTGCAAATGGCAAAATTTCATTCTTTTTTATGGCTGAGTACTATTCCATTGTGTCTATACACCACATCTTCTTTATCCATTCATCTGTTGATGGACACTTAGGTTGTTTTCATGTCTTGGCTGTTGTAAATAAGGCTGCTACGAACATTGGGGTGCAGGTATCTTTTCAAATTAGAGTTTTTGTTTTTCTCAGGTACTGCCATATTATCCAGCAATTCCACCCCTGAGAACAAATTTTCATTTCAGATTCAATACCTCCAAAGGCCCTTTGTACCTGGCCTCCAACTCTGACCTTTGTAAGCCACCAGACGTGGGTTTCTCTAATGCTTAGCACTTAATGCATCTATTGTTCCAAGTTTCTTTTAAAAAATCACTTTGATTGCCTGACTCTATAGTTTAGGCTGTGTTCTTTCTTATCCTGTTCAAGTGTGACATACTCTTTTTGAATTTGTTCAAATTATACATTCAATTAGCAAAGCCCCATATTAAATTGATGACACCTCACTGAACAGAGCCTTCTTGGATTCTGTATCTTAGCAATTAATTTATGTCTAATCCATTGATAGAGTTTTCTAAAGGAATAAACGTCCAAACACTTTTCCTGATCATTTTGGATCCATTCATTAAAAAAAAATATATCTCTTTTGCTGTGTTGCAGCTTTGAAATTTTTACAGATGGGTTTTACAGAGTTTTGAAATGTAGATCAGATAATCTCCTGAAAATATTTGTTAGCATCCCTGTGACAGTCAGGTTCTATGAATATTTTACATTTAAATGGGATCTTGGATGTCTAGTGAGTTTCTAGGTGGGTTTCTTAGAGACAAGTGTGCAAAGATGCATAGCAACATTTACTCTCTGGTCAAATGCCATGTGTATGATCTATAGGGGTTTTCTAGGTTTTAGTCTATTCTGTGTGTGCTATGGGTGGGGCAGGTACTGTTGGTCAAGCATTGATTATGTGCTGTGCATGCCTCATGTCCTTTAAATTCAATCCCATGAGGTGGGAGCTCTGAGTCTCCCACTTTGCCAGCTCTACCCACAGCACATGTGCACCATCCATGCGAACACGTGCCTGCCTTCCATCTGCTGTCCCTTGCACACAACTGACTCCACACGAGAGAAGAGGGCAGTGTAGTGTAGAGGATGCATCAGTGCCTGAGCACGGAATCCTGGCTCTGCCACTTACTGGCTATGAGACCTGGGGCAAGGCACTTCACCTTCCTGTGCCTCACTTTCCCCATGGGTAAAACAGGGATCTAATATCTAATAGAACAGTCTTCACTGTTTACAAACTTTTTCTTTGTGAATTCACCTACCGACTAAAAGGTATTTGTAACCCTTAAATCAATACTCGATGTGCTGTCCCAGAAACTGACGGACGTGTGTGTGTGTGTGTGTGTGTGTGTGTGTGTGTGTGTGTGTGTGGTGGCGGAGGGTGGGGGGGTGGGTGGGGGATGTGGGTCACGTGATCTGCACATTCCCAGCTCCGCCCAAACAAGGTGATGTCTGCTGCTTGGTTCAGCTCTTCTACGATCAACGAGTGTCCTTTTTGCAGAATATTTGGTGCCATGTTTTTCTCATTTTTGTGCTCTTTGTTGGTGATTCTGTGGTGCTGAAGCTCTGTCTAATGATCCTAAGCCCGGGAATCCTGTGATATGCGTTAAAGAGAAAATACATGTGTTATGAGTGCCATTGGCTGTGAGTTCAATGTTATTAATCAACTATATATATATATTTAAATGTATCATTCTTTTTTTTACATTTTTAAAATTGAAGTATAGTTGATTTACAATGCTATGTTAATTTCTGCTGTAGAGCAACGTGATTCAGTTATACATATATATACGTTCCCTTTTATATTCTTTTCCACTATATATTAAATAAGGTGTCTTTAAACAGAAACATACATAAAACTAGGTTATGTATTGATTGACAAAAATAATGTGACCAGAGGTTTACAGGACCCTAATCTTGAGTTGCCCTGGAAGCAGTGGTTCAGTATTCATAAATTCAGTGTTCAGAGAGAACTTATTGGAACAAAACTACCATGAATAATGAGAATCAACTGCCTTGGCCTTGCAGGGTGATAAGATCTAAATAAATGAATAAGTATCAGGTGCTCAGAACCATGGCTGACACACAGTAAGCATCAAGAAATGTTAGCTTCTATTATTAGTGCTCTGGAAAGCCCATCATCTTCCTCATCATCTGGCCCATCCTTCTGGGTTCCTCCTCTCTCTACTACCTTCCTGAATCTCTGGGACCTGGGAGGAGTCGTCTGGTCTGCTCTGGGTGTCTACCCGACCTTGAACAACAATTCACTGCAGCCACTTCTACCCTGAGTTAGAGTTGGCTGAGTGCATGCATTCTCCCTCACCCTTGGTTTGCTTGACCGGCACCGCACGAAATGGGCCAGATGCCACTTCTGTTTTCAGCAGTCCTCACGGCATTGCTTGGGCATGAGTGCCGTTAGCCCACTGAAAACGGGCCTTCTTCCTCCAGGATTCGGAAACCACACCAGGGTAGGGGCAGTGCTCAGGCGGACTTTAGTTGCATCTGAATATTGTAATTTTCTTACAAGGAATCATCTCTGTGCACTTAGAAACTTACATTAGGTAATTAACAATCCTGCTCCCACTCTTGCAGTCTGTTCCCCGCAGGGTGTCCTGAGTAATTTTTAAAAACCTCTTAATAAGGATGTGTCACTTTCTGGCTCACACTCCTCCAAGCAGCTTCCTGTGACACTTAGAGTGAAGCCCAAACTCATTACCAGGGCTTGTTTCCAAAGTGGGACGGGGCTAGAGTGAACTTATTGGCAACCTTAGTCTTCCTGTTCACCTAGCTTTTGGAACCGTTTTGAGGCTCAAGGGGAGATAGTACTGGCCCCCTGCGCCTCAGAATGCTCTGGGCTGCTGGAAGGAGAGTGGCCTTTGCAACTGGGCAAACCTGGCTTCAGGTCTCTGGTGAACCACTTATTACTTGTGTGTCCCGGACAAGGTCCCTGATTGCCTGGCCTCATTGCCTTCAGCTCTACTGTGTAAAAGCTAAGAGTGTGCACTTGAACTTCTGTTTTTCCACATAGTACCTGCATGTCTCCAAATCTGTAAAATGGGGATAGAGCTAGACCTAGGATCCAGGGGTTTTTATGAGGATTAAATGAGATAATGTATGTAAAGCTCTTAGCACTCTGCCTGCCACATGGCGGCGGCTCAGTAAAGGTCAGCAGTAATCCCAGTAACTCTATTATTACTATTATTGCTGTCATTATTATTATTAACTGTGAAATGGGCTTACTAATAACCATTTCAGGGGGGTCTCTGAGAATTAAATGAGAACATCAATAAAATGCTTAGCACATAATAGATTCTCTGACCTTTTATTTGTCTTTATTGTTTCCTCTTCTTCTTGCCCATTTAAATGTCTGGATACATGTGGACCCCAAAGCACAGTTTATATGCATTATACTTACTCTACAGCCATACAACTACTAGACTTTTAAAAGCCCCAAAGCAGGGCTTCCCTGGTGGCGCAGTGGTTGAGAGTCCGCCTGCCGATGCAGGGGATGCGGGTTCGTGCCCCGGTCCGGGAAGATCCCACATGCCGCGGACCGGCTGGGCCCGTGAGTCATGGCCGCTGAGCCTGCAC
>NC_041215.1:6104516-6131092 GCF_002837175.3 Physeter macrocephalus | reverse complement strand
AGCGGCTGGGCCCGTGAGCCATGGCCGCTGAGCCTGTGCATCCGGAGCCTGTGCTCCGCAACGGGAGAGGCCGCAACCGTGAGAGGCCCGCGTACCACACACACAAAGAGGCCCGCGTACCACACACACACACACAAAAGCCCCAAAGCAATTTTACCCAGTGCAATGGTCAGGCCTGAGAGAAGTTATTGTTATTTTATATGTACATAAAAATTGGTTCCAGGCTCTGAAATTTTTAAGAATAAAATAGTGTCCTTGCAGGTGGGAAAAGCACATCACATGAGATTGGACCTGGTGGTTTCCCCATGAGCATCTCATCTCTGATGATCTGTTATCTCCCTGGACACCTGTTCCCACTCTGCCAATCATATGAAGCTAAAAGGCATGAAATAAGGAAGAAAGAATTTTGTAGATGGAGTCTTGAAAGGCTACTTGTTAAAGAATCACTTCATTGGAGTTTAAGCTCTCCCCCATCCAATTCAACAAATGGCTCGTGGGCATGGGCCACCTGCTACAGAAGGGTCCCCGCCCACCCCGGCCTTTTCTCTCCTCTGGTTGCACCTGTGAGGCAGGTTGAGGGCAGACTCAGGAGACAAGGCCCGGGCTTTCCTTGAACACCACAGGAGGTGTGTGCAGCTTTCTGCAGGAGCCTTCAAGGATGCGTATGGTATGAAGACAGCTGAAGCAAAAGCATTGCTTTTACAGGAAAGATTGCCGAGTCTGCTTCTATACCACATGTATCTTCTGTCTCTTTGAGAGGACTGAATAATCTACGCTGAACAGTTTTGAGCCCAGGTATTGGAAAACATTATTAATTATGATGGCGATGATGAAGGTGGTGGCTGACATTTTTGAAGGGGCTGTTTTAAGTGTTTTCCATGCTTTAATGTCATCCTTCAAACACCCTTATAGTTTCCAGAGAATGAAACAGAAGCTCAGAGAGGTCAGTCTGATGGCAAATCCTTTCACTGCTAGCCATCACTTGTCTGGTGCTTTCTCATATATTATTTCACATAATCCTCATATCAGCAAGGTGCCTATTTAATTAAGCCCCATTTTACAGATGTAGCAACTGAGACCCATAATTCCCTGACTTGAATAGCATCTCCCAGCTAGTAAACAGAAGAGTTAAGCTTAGAACATGAGTCTTTGGACTCCAAATTCTGTTTTTCCTACCATCTCTCAATGTCAGCTTTAATGTGTCTTTAGAATATTTAGAAGAAGATCCAGATGGATGGGTTTTATTGGTTAAGGACATGTGATTTCCAGTCTCTTCCACCAGTTGGCACCCAGGAGGTCAGAGTAATTTAGCATCTTCCCTGGAACCACACCCTCTGCCATGGTGTCTATCAAAATCTTCCCCTTATTCCAGGCTTGCCCAAATCCCACCTCTCCTAGGATATCCGATCACCAAAACCAGCCAGCAGAAAGCCATCTGGGGTTCTCATGACATTGGAGGCCTGAGTGCAGAGTCTCTAACCTCATCAGATTTCTGTTCTGCGGTATCCTTAGGCTGTGCGTGTGCTTCTCGGAGCCCTGCTCTGCTTTGGGCAGGGAGATATGATCCTGACTTCTTGAACTCTTATTCCATCTTCCCCTTTAACAGGGCTGGACTTCACCACTCTCACCATGAGCTTCTCATCTACCAAGAACTGTGTCTTCCCAAGCAGCAGCCTGTGTGCTACTGCACGTGCTAGGTGTCGAGTAAACGTTCAATTCACTTGTCTCTGTCCTTTTCTTTGTCCTTTTCTTGCAAGAGCAGCTAGCACAATAGTTACTGGCATGCAAGCAGTGGGGATTAACCTGTGTGCCTACTATGTGTGCAACCTATGGTAGGGCACCAAGGATCCAGACATAAAGTGGAAGTCGTCTATAAGGAACCCATTCTGTGCCAGGCAACATACTCAGCACTTTACATCCATGATCTCATTTCATTTCCCCCCATACCATGTATTTGAGCTCATTTACAGGTGGGGAATCTGAAGCTCAGTGGTAAAATAGCTTGCCCTAGCTTATATATCGAGCTTGTGGTAGCAAACCCGGTCAGTTTTGGTGAAGATGCCCAGTGCCCGGCACATAGCAGGGACTCAATGAACAGTGGCTGTCATTGAGTTGTCATTATTATTAAAAGAAGAACAGGCTTTGACGTCAGGCAAGACTGTGTATAAATCCTGGTTCTGACACTTATTTGCTGTGTGACCTTGAGTAAGTCATTGACCTCTCTGAGCCTCTGTTGCCAACATTATTATAAGTTGGCATTTGGTTTGGCCATGAGCACAAGAAAAGCCAAGGTAACAGTGGCTTAAACAAGATAAAAGTTTCTTTCTCTCTCATCTAAAAGTCTCCAGGTAAGCAGTTCAGGACAGGTAGGATAGTTTCATAATCTTCAGGGAACCAGGCCCTTCCCTTTTGCTGCTCTGTGACTATCAGCAGGAAGTGTTCACCTCATGGCCCAACATGGCTGTCAAGCACCAGACACCATGTCCTATGTTTAACTAGCAGGAAGGAGTAAGGACTATAGTGGGATTCTCTTCCTCTCTTTAAAGAATGCTTTCTGGAAGGCATACACAACACTTGGGCTTACTGACCTTGGGGCAGAATTTGTCACGTGGCCCTACTTGGCAACAAGGGTTTCTAAGGAATGCAATCTTTATTCAGGTAGCTATGCACCCAGGTGAAACTGAGGTCCTATTGCTAAGGAGGAAGGGGGAAGAATACTGGCGGAATATAGGCCAATTCTGCCCCATTGCCCCATTTGATAGGTTGACTTGTAGGTTAACGGAATAGTGCATGGAAAACTCCTAATAAGGTGTTTACACTATATAAAGGCTCAGCCTGACTCACTCCCATTTTTCTACTCTGGAAAATAATCCTGTCTTCCGGAATGATCTCTCTCGTATTATACAGGAGTGCTTGGCCAAGTCAGACCCCGAGACCAGCCAGTTCAGGGGCAGAGGATGTGGAATGCGGGAACAATGTAATAGCTTTAAGACAGATGCTGAGAGCTCCAAGGCAGAAGAAAGATCCTGGGCAGAAATTACCCCATCCATCCCTGACCTGGCCTTCTCTCCAACATCTCTCGAACTCCCCTTAGTAGGATGGATTTCTGCCATTCCCCGCAGCTCCTTGGCCCCAGAGTGGCCTCAGGCACACGTCTTGAGCAGTGAGACCCTCACTGACTACTCAGAGTAGAGTTTGGCTGTCTTATAATTACCACCCTCCTCTGAGTCTGACCACCACCCCTCCTCTCCCAATCATCCATCTGGACCAGTCAGGCCCTACACCTGCCACCCACCACCCACCATCTGCTTTATTAAACTATTGCAAAAGCATCTTCCCTTCTTCACTTAATTTAGGTCCTCCTAATAGTTAAGAGCCATTTTTTTTTTTTTTTTTTTTTGAGAAGAGTGAGCAAGTCTGATGAGTCTTAGGAAAAATTCAACCGTAGGGGGAAATTGCCATTCATTCTTTCTGAGCTGTCCTGCTCTCATGTCCTGACTCTGGTAACATAGGTATGTGACCTGTTATAAGTTACTTGCCCCCTTTAAGCATCTGCTTCCCAATGGCAAACGAGGTCAGTCTGCACACCTCTACCATATGGAGTCATAAAGAGTAAGTGAGGGACTTCCCTGGTGGTGCAGTGATTAAGAATCCGCCTCCCAATGCAGGGGACACGGGTTCGAGCCCTGGTCTGGGAAGATCCCACATGCCGCGGAGCAACTAAGTCCGTGTGCCACAACTCCTGAGCCTGTGCTCTAGAGCCTGTGAGCCACAACTACTGAGCCCAACGGGCTGCAGCTACTGAAGCCCACATGCCTAGAGTCTGTGCTCCGCAACAAGAGAAGGCACCGCAATGAGAAGCCCGCACACCGCAACGAAGAGTAGCCCCCACTCGCTGCAACTAGAGAAAGCCTGCGCGCAGCAACGAAGACCCAATGCAGCCAAAAATAGTAAGTTAAATAAATAGACAAATTTATTTAAAAAAAAAAAAAGACTGAGTGAGTAATCCAGGTAAAGTCCTGAAAAGAACATCCATCACAGGGGTTGGCAAGCTTTTACTGTAAAAGACCAGCTAAGAAGTCTTTTAGGCTTTTGGACGCTAAAGCAGCCATAGACAATGTGCAAAGAATGGATGTGGCTGTGTTCCAATAAAATTTCATTAATGGACACTGAAAATTTAATTTCATGTAATTTTAATGTGCATAAAATATTATGCTTCTTTTGACTTTTTAAAACCACTTAAAAGGTAAACACTATTCTTAATTCAGAGATCCTACAAAAACAGATTTGGCCCATAAACTGTAGTATGCCGACCTCTGACCTAGTACATATGGTCAGGCCTGAGAGAAGTTATTGTTATTTTATATGTACATAAAAATTGGTTCCAGGCTCTGAAATTTTTAAGAATAAAATAGTGTCCTTGCAGGTGGGAAAAGCACATCACATGAGATTGGACCTGGTGGTTTCCCCATGAGCATCTCATCTCTGATGATCTGTTATCTCCCTGGACACCTGTTCCCACTCTGCCAATCATATGAAGCTAAAAGGCATGAAATAAGGAAGAAAGAATTTTGTAGATGGAGTCTTGAAAGGCTACTTGTTAAAGAATCACTTCATTGGAGTTTAAGCTCTCCCCCATCCAATTCAACAAATGGCTCGTGGGCATGGGCCACCTGCTACAGAAGGGTCCCCGCCCACCCCGGCCTTTTCTCTCCTCTGGTTGCACCTGTGAGGCAGGTTGAGGGCAGACTCAGGAGACAAGGCCCGGGCTTTCCTTGAACACCACAGGAGGTGTGTGCAGCTTTCTGCAGGAGCCTTCAAGGATGCGTATGGTATGAAGACAGCTGAAGCAAAAGCATTGCTTTTACAGGAAAGATTGCCGAGTCTGCTTCTATACCACATGTATCTTCTGTCTCTTTGAGAGGACTGAATAATCTACGCTGAACAGTTTTGAGCCCAGGTATTGGAAAACATTATTAATTATGATGGCGATGATGAAGGTGGTGGCTGACATTTTTGAAGGGGCTGTTTTAAGTGTTTTCCATGCTTTAATGTCATCCTTCAAACACCCTTATAGTTTCCAGAGAATGAAACAGAAGCTCAGAGAGGTCAGTCTGGTGGCAAAGTCCTTTCACTGCTAGCCATCACTTGTCTGGTGCTTTCTCATATATTATTTCACATAATCCTCATATCAGCAAGGTGCCTATTTAATTAAGCCCCATTTTACAGATGTAGCAACTGAGACCCATAATTCCCTGACTTGAATAGCATCTCCCAGCTAGTAAACAGAAGAGTTAAGCTTAGAACATGAGTCTTTGGACTCCAAATTCTGTTTTTCCTACCATCTCTCAATGTCAGCTTTAATGTGTCTTTAGAATATTTAGAAGAAGATCCAGATGGATGGGTTTTATTGGTTAAGGACATGTGATTTCCAGTCTCTTCCACCAGTTGGCACCCAGGAGGTCAGAGTAATTTAGCATCTTCCCTGGAACCACACCCTCTGCCATGGTGTCTATCAAAATCTTCCCCTTATTCCAGGCTTGCCCAAATCCCACCTCTCCTAGGATATCCGATCACCAAAACCAGCCAGCAGAAAGCCATCTGGGGTTCTCATGACATTGGAGGCCTGAGTGCAGAGTCTCTAACCTCATCAGATTTCTGTTCTGCGGTATCCTTAGGTTGTGCGTGTGCTTCTCGGAGCCCTGCTCTGCTTTGGGCAGGGAGATATGATCCTGACTTCTTGAACTCTTATTCCATCTTCCCCTTTAACAGGGCTGGACTTCACCACTCTCACCATGAGCTTCTCATCTACCAAGAACTGTGTCTTCCCAAGCAGCAGCCTGTGTGCTACTGCACGTGCTAGGTGTCGAGTAAACGTTCAATTCACTTGTCTCTGTC
Organism: Physeter macrocephalus; assembly: GCF_002837175.3. Classification (NCBI taxonomy): domain Eukaryota; kingdom Metazoa; phylum Chordata; class Mammalia; order Artiodactyla; family Physeteridae; genus Physeter; species Physeter macrocephalus. The sequence goes on along the minus strand of NC_041215.1, from coordinate 6,125,194 downwards.
CTTTTCTTTGTCCTTTTCTTGCAAGAGCAGCTAGCACAATAGTTACTGGCATGCAAGCAGTGGGGATTAACCTGTGTGCCTACTATGTGTGCAACCTATGGTAGGGCACCAAGGATCCAGACATAAAGTGGAAGTCGTCTATAAGGAACCCATTCTGTGCCAGGCAACATACTCAGCACTTTACATCCATGATCTCATTTCATTTCCCCCCATACCATGTATTTGAGCTCATTTACAGGTGGGGAATCTGAAGCTCAGTGGTAAAATAGCTTGCCCTAGCTTATATATCGAGCTTGTGGTAGCAAACCCGGTCAGTTTTGGTGAAGATGCCCAGTGCCCGGCACATAGCAGGGACTCAATGAACAGTGGCTGTCATTGAGTTGTCATTATTATTAAAAGAAGAACAGGCTTTGACGTCAGGCAAGACTGTGTATAAATCCTGGTTCTGACACTTATTTGCTGTGTGACCTTGAGTAAGTCATTGACCTCTCTGAGCCTCTGTTGCCAACATTATTATAAGTTGGCATTTGGTTTGGCCATGAGCACAAGAAAAGCCAAGGTAACAGTGGCTTAAACAAGATAAAAGTTTCTTTCTCTCTCATCTAAAAGTCTCCAGGTAAGCAGTTCAGGACAGGTAGGATAGTTTCATAATCTTCAGGGAACCAGGCCCTTCCCTTTTGCTGCTCTGTGACTATCAGCAGGAAGTGTTCACCTCATGGCCCAACATGGCTGTCAAGCACCAGACACCATGTCCTATGTTTAACTAGCAGGAAGGAGTAAGGACTATAGTGGGATTCTCTTCCTCTCTTTAAAGAATGCTTTCTGGAAGGCATACACAACACTTGGGCTTACTGACCTTGGGGCAGAATTTGTCACGTGGCCCTACTTGGCAACAAGGGTTTCTAAGGAATGCAATCTTTATTCAGGTAGCTATGCACCCAGGTGAAACTGAGGTCCTATTGCTAAGGAGGAAGGGGGAAGAATACTGGCGGAATATAGGCCAATTCTGCCCCATTGCCCCATTTGATAGGTTGACTTGTAGGTTAACGGAATAGTGCATGGAAAACTCCTAATAAGGTGTTTACACTATATAAAGGCTCAGCCTGACTCACTCCCATTTTTCTACTCTGGAAAATAATCCTGTCTTCCGGAATGATCTCTCTCGTATTATACAGGAGTGCTTGGCCAAGTCAGACCCCGAGACCAGCCAGTTCAGGGGCAGAGGATGTGGAATGCGGGAACAATGTAATAGCTTTAAGACAGATGCTGAGAGCTCCAAGGCAGAAGAAAGATCCTGGGCAGAAATTACCCCATCCATCCCTGACCTGGCCTTCTCTCCAACATCTCTCGAACTCCCCTTAGTAGGATGGATTTCTGCCATTCCCCACAGCTCCTTGGCCCCAGAGTGGCCTCAGGCACACGTCTTGAGCAGTGAGACCCTCACTGACTACTCAGAGTAGAGTTTGGCTGTCTTATAATTACCACCCTCCTCTGAGTCTGACCACCACCCCTCCTCTCCCAATCATCCATCTGGACCAGTCAGGCCCTACACCTGCCACCCACCACCCACCATCTGCTTTATTAAACTATTGCAAAAGCATCTTCCCTTCTTCACTTAATTTAGGTCCTCCTAATAGTTAAGAGCCATTTTTTTTTTTTTTTTTTTTGAGAAGAGTGAGCAAGTCTGATGAGTCTTAGGAAAAATTCAACCGTAGGGGGAAATTGCCATTCATTCTTTCTGAGCTGTCCTGCTCTCATGTCCTGACTCTGGTAACATAGGTATGTGACCTGTTATAAGTTACTTGCCCCCTTTAAGCATCTGCTTCCCAATGGCAAACGAGGTCAGTCTGCACACCTCTACCATATGGAGTCATAAAGAGTAAGTGAGGGACTTCCCTGGTGGTGCAGTGATTAAGAATCCGCCTCCCAATGCAGGGGACACGGGTTCGAGCCCTGGTCTGGGAAGATCCCACATGCCGCGGAGCAACTAAGTCCGTGTGCCACAACTCCTGAGCCTGTGCTCTAGAGCCTGTGAGCCACAACTACTGAGCCCAACGGGCTGCAGCTACTGAAGCCCACATGCCTAGAGTCTGTGCTCCGCAACAAGAGAAGGCACCGCAATGAGAAGCCCGCACACCGCAACGAAGAGTAGCCCCCACTCGCTGCAACTAGAGAAAGCCTGCGCGCAGCAACGAAGACCCAATGCAGCCAAAAATAGTAAGTTAAATAAATAGACAAATTTATTTAAAAAAAAAAAAAGACTGAGTGAGTAATCCAGGTAAAGTCCTGAAAAGAACATCCATCACAGGGGTTGGCAAGCTTTTACTGTAAAAGACCAGCTAAGAAGTCTTTTAGGCTTTTGGACGCTAAAGCAGCCATAGACAATGTGCAAAGAATGGATGTGGCTGTGTTCCAATAAAATTTCATTAATGGACACTGAAAATTTAATTTCATGTAATTTTAATGTGCATAAAATATTATGCTTCTTTTGACTTTTTAAAACCACTTAAAAGGTAAACACTATTCTTAATTCAGAGATCCTACAAAAACAGATTTGGCCCATAAACTGTAGTATGCCGACCTCTGACCTAGTACATAGTAATTGCTCAATAAATGCCAGCCACGGTGATGAACAGGTACTTCCTTCATAAGTCCTTGGCTCCTGATAGAAGCAAAGCAAATTTGGTGGCAGTTTTCTCTGAAGACCTCCAACCCTTTCACTGATCTCTAAGAACACTGTGGAAATCACACTTTTGAAGATTCTAGGTAGAAAAGTAAAGACGTTCAATTCACAATGAGGTAGACCCTTGATGCATCATAAGAAGGTGGCTAGTGGTTAGGGCATGGGTTTGGAGCCAAAGGAACTGGATTTCAGTTGTGGAAATTTAATGAGGTCATTAACTTTTCTGCCTTAGTTTTCCTCAGAATGGAAATGGAGATGCTACTACTACTAATAATACCAGCTGAAATTATTGAGCCAGGTTGATTTGATTTACTTATATGAATGCATTTAATTCTTTTAATAACCTTGTGAATGTCACTATTATTCCCATTTTATAAACAAGGAAACTGAGGCACAGACATGTTAAATAATTTGCTCAAGGTCACATAGGCAGAAACAGAGTTGGAAGTCAAACTTGGGCACCTTTAAACTCCCTCCTAGCCCATCCTTTTAAACACTAAGCTATACTCTAGAGGTTGCCTAATCCCTTCCCTTCACTTGTTCATGTTTTCATATATTGATTAATTTATTCATTCATCAGTTATTCCCACTTACTGGGCTGCTGGGCTGGATGCTCATGATGCAGAAATGGGCAGAACGTTTTTCTGGCTCTCTAGGAACTCCAAGGGTAAAGAGGGAGGTAGATGAATCAATAAACAGTGCAATGACACTCAGCTGAAATCTAGGTTGTACCAGGAGGGACCCAAGACAAGGAGCTGTTGGTCATAGGTGCTGGCAAAGTGTGTTAGGGATGCAGAAAGGTATCAGGAAAAGCTTCATAGAAAATATCAGTTTTGAGCTGGGTCTCTCAATCTCTTGGTTTGGGATTCAAGGCTTTTCACAGCCTTGACCCAGTTTGCCTTTCCAGCATCCCACCCTGCTTCTTCTTCCACCCAAATCTTTGTTCTCACATTACCAGACCACTCATGATCCAACAGCTGGTCCATAGGCAAGTGTCCCAGGTGGCAAGACTTTCACCCATAAGTGACTCTTCCCTAAGCCTGGTTCAATGGGAAGAACATTCCTTTATTTTTTACAGTGTTCCTCCTAATTTGTTCATGTAAAAATACTCTTTCATTTTGTAGGAATAATATAAGAATAGAATAGATGGTAGTTTTTTTTTTTTCTGTTAATTATCTCACTTGGCATAACGGTTGCCAACACTTGCAGTTTTTTTTAATACATTGGTTTGTGAAACTGCAAAGCCCACGATCACTGTTTTTCTGCTCTACCACACATGTCTGTTAGCCCAATTTTCCCCCTGGAAGCCACTGGCTGTGATGCCCCTTCCTCTGACACCACCAGAACCTTCTCCTCGAGGATCTCAGCCCTTCGCCAGCCCATCGTCTTCCACATGGGGCATCATCCCTCTTGGTTTCCTACCCAAATCCATTGCTTCCCCCTTTCCCATTCTTGGAGAACCTGTTACCTACCCCATGGTCCAGCTGTCAGATCCCTGATTCCCCAGCCTCCTTGGAAGGAGAGGTGATCATGTGATTGAGTTGCAGCCAATGACGGGTCTGCTAGAAGATTCTGGGAAAGATTTTGCCGCCTGATGAGAGGTGCACGTTGGAGGCTGTATTTCCTGTGTGTGGCTGGGCCCTTGGTGTGTGAGGACGAGGTGTTCCAGGCTGCCACAGCCACTTCTGTTACCAAGACAATGGCTGGGAGGTCAGTCCAGAGTCTGAGATCCTGAGCTGCTAGACCAGCAAGGCCAATCCAGGCTTTCTGCTGAATCAAGCCAATAAGCCCTTCTTAACCTAATTCATACACACGGCCTAACCTCTGACCCTTAGCAGGAAAAAGAGACCCAATCGACTCTTTCTAAAAATAGTTTTTATGAAATATTTATAACATGAATAGTAGTACAGAGGCCAACGTAATAAACATTTGTGCACTCACCACTTGGCATAGTGAATCTGAACATCACTCTATTCCTTTCAAATCTCTCAATAATTTTTTTACAAATAAAACATACAGATAGAGTTGATGTTCCTTCATGTCCCTGACCCCATTTACTTTCCTCCCCAGAGATAACTTCTAAACTGAAGTAAACATACATACTTCCCCTGCATGATTTTGCATTTTTATTCCATTAGTAGGAACTCATAAATAATACAGAGTATTAAATATATGGTAGCAAACACCAGGAATCATTTTGTAATGTACTCTAATTCAACATTCTGGTTTTTGATATTTATCCATGTACCTTGATACCCTTCCTTTTAACATGTGTGTAGTGTTCCATCCTGTGGGTTTTCTCCTGTTGATGAACATTTAGATTGCTTTCAATTTTGGAATATTGCAACCAGGGTTGCAGCGAACCCTTGCATTTATCCCCTTGTGCAAGATGGGCTCCCTCTTAATAGTTTCTCTAGTGTGTCTGATGATACCTGAGCAGAAAGGAAATTCAGGGCAGTGAGGAAAAAATGAGGCCAGCATCCCTACAAAGAGTCAAGGCTAGATCTTGACAGGAAGAGATTGCATCGTCCTCTGGAAGAACATAGAGATGACCTCTTCTTCAGGAATCAATTTCCATTTTATTTCCTTTAGACACCTTGCTTCAAGGCCTATGCACCTGGGCATAGCTGCTCAGCCCTGGGTCTGGAAGCCAGCAAGATCTTCCCAGGACACTGCCTCCTGCAGAGATTTGCAATGACTCTTTCCCATGGCTTCTGATAAATTTTCACAAAGTCCTCTGTGAGTTTCATAAGTCAGTTTAGAAGCCAAATAATTGAGGCAGTTTAATTTTAGCTCCTCATTTCTCCTTATAAAAGTGAGCTGTTTATGAGAAATCTAAAAATTTCCCTTTCCCCAGAAGAATTATCTTTCAGGCCTGAAAATCTCATGTGGCAGCGTACTCATGGGATAAGACACGTGAGGTTGATCAAAGGGCTTGTCCCAAGTTTGATGTCCCTAAAATTAGCCATGTGACTTCTGTGTGAGCTCCAGGCTGGCTCCTTTAAGCTTTCTGTTCTTCTGCCCCAGGTGACTGAAGGATTCAGACCCTGCTTCAGCCATGCGCTTCTGACTCTGCTTTTGTTGCAGGCAGCCAGGTATGAAAGTGCTACAGGTTTATAGGACTGAGAGGTCTTCTCGGGGACCTCTTTCTATTCCTCTAAGGCTTAAAAAATTCTGTTCAAAATCTCTAGGGCTTTTGATCTTAGCATCGTCTTGAAACTGGGTCTTACCAATGTAAGGACTTTTATAAGCTATTCTTTTATGTCTCCCCAGGGAGCAGGGCAGAAATTCTGGGAAATCTGGGTGTAAACTAAAACAGTTTTTGTAAATTCCAGCACTAATCATGTCACATTCCTGTTTTAAAACTTATTAATGGTGCTCTATGGCCAAGTGTAAAAAGTTAGAGCTTTTTAGTTTGACATGAATGAGTCCTGCTGACTTTTCTAAAACCACTCTTTTTACTTATGTCCTCCTTACACTATTTTTTTCTATTCACATAGAACTAAACACTTTTCACCAATGCATATACCTCTTCCCACTCTTGTCTTTGCATTGCTGTTCCCTCTATCCAGGATGCCCTTCCCTCTCTCCTCCATCCCTCAAGGTCCTACTCACCTTTTAAGACCCAGGTCAAATGCCCCATCTCCTAGCAGCCTTTTGCACCCATCCTCAGCCACTTCACTCATCTCCACATTATAATCTTTCTCGTGTTTCTGTGTCTGTCTCCAACTAGATTGCAACTTCTGTGATAAGAGCTGTGTTGTACCTGTTGTACTGTGTCTCTTTATCAATGACATAAAGAAATCATAGGATTGCTAGAAATGCATTTTAAAAAGAGCCTGGAGCATAGTAAATGTTTGATAAATGTCAGCTACATTGTTGGCATTGTCATTTACTCACAACATCTAATATGTTTCTTGGTACGAAGTAGTAAGTGGTCAATTAACATTAGTTACGTAAACATTCACTGCATGATATGGTCAGAATTCAGATGAGTACCTGAACTACCCAAGCATTTTGGATACTTTGACTAGTGCCCAAGTGCTGAGTTAACTAAGTCACAGTCATTCACAGTCATTCAGTTTTCTGTCAATCAGGAACTGTGGGCTTTGCGTACTGCACTCCTACATGAACCCCTTGCAGGGGTCCTACTGGAACTTTGGCAGTCTTGACTCATGGAGCTCTGAAATTACTTGCTTCCTTTTCTTCATCTGACTTTACATGCTTGTGACTTTTTCACTGGATCTCAGGGAATTTTAAATACAAATTATCACATCACTGAAATATCCTGATATGACAGCTGCTGCTTTGTGCACCATATTTCAGAATTTTGAGGAAAAAAAGGATAAACGCAGTTAGAGATATTGGCAATATGCTAGTGGATCATGAACAAAAAGGTGCTCTTCGAGAATTTAAGTACACTTCAAAAATAATAATGCTAATTCTTCTTAGAATTTGATCTGTACCATTGGGGTCTGGTTCTTTACATTTTATGTGTTAAAATGCTCATATGAAGAATTTTTTTTGTTGGTAGTATGTTGATGATACAGCTTCACACTATGTCATTTCTGAGCAGTAGTGATTGATTTGGGAGTTACTTCAAATCTCTGCAATTCAGGAGATTACCAGCAAATATAACCTTCACATGCATTGCAGGTGAGAAGATGGATTAGTACAACCAGCTGGGAGAGCAATGTGGTAATATCTAATAAAACTGAATGTGGAGACTCGGAAATTCCACATCTAGCCATATTCTTTAGAGTAAAGGTCTCCAGATTTTTTGATCACGTTCCTCATCAGTTAAGTTTTTTTAAGCATGCACTCTTAGTATAAGTATTTTTTTTAATTTATAAATCATGTACACATATCACTATTCCTATATGAATATTATTAAACACATATAAAAGCAGAAATTTTTAAAAGATGTCTTTAAGAAATGCAAATAGAATTTCTACCATTTTCTTCCTGTCCCCACATGGATTGTCTTGCCACTCTCCTTGGAATGTATGTGCCCCGATTCGGAAAGTACTTCCTTCATCAGATCAATTTTATATATGTGCACAAGAAGGCAGGTAGCATCAAATGTGGAATAGTGAAAGATTAGAAACAACCTAATGTCCTTCAACTGTGGAATGGATTAATATACCATTTATGCAATGGGACAGTTTTTATACAGTGAAAAATTAAATACAGTTACAATGAATAAAATTAGGTAACAAGGAAAATTGCAGAATATCTACAGAAATGTGTCATACTTAAACTCTAAAAACAGGCAAAATGCTATTCATTTGATATTTTTTGTTTTCTCATATTTATTCTGTTTAAGGTTCAGAGCACTTCTTGAACCTGCAGCTTTCATTATTTTTGGAAAATTCTTGGCTATTATCTTCTTAATATTGCCTTTGCACCCTTTTCTCTCCTTTCCTTCTGGTCTTCCAATTACATGCATTTAGTTCTTTCACCATGTCTCATATATCTCCTAAACCCCCTTTTCCCATGCTTTTTTCTCTCCATGCTTCAATCTAGATGTTTTCTATTGACTTGTCTTCTTGATCATTAATCCTCTCTTCAGCTATATCTAATCTGCTGGTAATAATCTATTGAGTTATTAATTTTAGTACATTTTTCATTTCTAGAATTTCCATTTTGTATAGATTTCAGGTCTGTGGTGAAAATCAGAAACTTGTCTTATGTTTTCTTGAAAATATGAATCACTGTCTTTTTAATATCCATGTCTGTTAATCTCAGTGTATGGATCTGTTGTGGTTCTCTTTCTATTATTTGTTTGTTTATTTCACTTGATTTCTGGTCACTTGTTTTCTTCTGGAATGCTTGAAAAGTTTTGATAAAATGTCAGACATTTTGTATGAAAAATGTCAAAGATACTTTGAGGCTTTAGATGATATTCTCTTCCTCCTGAGGGGACTTTCTTTGCTTAGCCATGTAGTTAAGTTGAGGAAGATCTCCATTAATCAAGGATTGAGCTGATTAGAAGCTGGGCTTCAGTCCTTGTGAGGGCTGGGCTCCTGTTTTGTCCTTATTCCTATAGTGTATCTTTTCAGGGGTTCCTCCTTAGCACACAAGGCATTGGCTGGGGTGTAAGTAGCAGCAGTCTGAGAGAAAAGAAGCTGATTTGGGTGTACACATCCTGGAGACCTGGACCTATCAAGAATAATGAGTCCTAGCAGACACACCAGGCTTCTAGTTGGAATATCTGAAGAACTATAGAGTTTAATATGAATACAGAATAGCCCCATCCCCCAAAGCATAGTATTTTGTGTTCTTATGAAGGCTGTGTAAAGAATATCTTTGGCTTAGGAGTCAGGCAAGCCTGGCTTCAAATCACAGTTCTGCCATTTACAAGATGTATGTCTAATGGGTATATGTCCTCAGCCTCCCTAAGATTTGACTTTATCAACTTCGAAAGAGGGCTAATGTTCTTGTCTCATGGGATGATGTGAAAATTTAACAAGATGTCATCTGAGAAGTTCCTAGATCAGTGCCTAACCGAGTAGTCACTCAACAGACAAAATGATTTTGAGAAACTCATCTGTGATAATTTTCAGGAACCTACAAAATGTATTGATTTAATAGCATCTTGGATGGCTGATACTCTCCCTGGAGACATTTATGGAAATGTTTCCCAAAGTGTGTTCTTTGGAACCCAGTGTAGAAAAGTGTTTTCGAGACATCTATACTCATGCAAAAACACACACATTTTTCTGTATCAAACAAGTTTGGGAAATATGGTATCAAATACAATCAGATAGGTTTTTTTTTTTTTTTGCAAGGCATTTCAGAGTGTTTACTAGGGGAATCCACTTTGTAATATACAAAAGTGATTAGCATTGACAGCATTCCCCAATTTATTTGACCACAGAATATTTTCTTTGTGGAGCCCCTATTGGGGAAATCTTTGAGAAACTCCATTCATTGCAGCGCTTTGCAGTTACAAAGCCCTTTCTTGTGCATGTTCTCATTTGCATCTCACAACAACCTTGGGAAGAAGACGAGGAGGAGATAAGCTTCTCACCCCCATTTTAGAAATTAGAAAGCATTTTCAAAGAGTCACTCAGCCTGTAAGTAAGAAGGCCAGTCTGGTTTCTGACTCACAGTTAAGTGCTCTTCTCCTGGTCCTCCCACCTCATGATGGTTGCAAAACCTCATGCTGGCAATGGCAAGGCCAGAAACCCAATCCAGTTCTTCTGAACCCAGATCCTGTACCCTGTCAGCTAATCAGGTTTCTCTGTGAATGTGTGTACATGCAAGCCATCAATTAAGTAACTTGATTCCCTTGTCAACTAGTCATTCTGCTATTACTTTTTGCAGGAAATAAAAAACCCTCTATTAAGACATGGAGCCATGACAATTCAGCAGGCAGTACTTGAGCAATGTAAGCAATCATGGGGTGACTCAAGCAAGGCCAGGGAAGTAATAGAAAATATAATTGTGTGCTACTCGGGAAATTGTTATCATATTGATAGACCTTAAAATTCATAATGTCATTGATTTTCCAACTATTTTTAAAAACTGTGGTCATTTAACAGCCTGAAAAATGTTCAGTACTTGTTTGTATCTCTTAGGTTTAGATTTCATTTTCCATTCATCCATCCAAAAAATAGTTTGAGCTGTTCTCTATGTGTGAAACTGTGCAACTGTGTCCAGAATACAGTGAAGAATAAGAAATAGCTCTGTCCTCAAGGATTCCACAGTCTGTGGCGGAGACAGATAGATAAAGATATACATACCATGGTGTACGTTGAATGCTGAGCTAGCAGGAACACAAGAGGTTAGGAAGCACCTATCCACCCTGGGGAAGTTGAGGAAAGCTTCTTAGAAAAACTAAAGCCCAAACAGAGAACTGAAGGAAAAGGAGTAAGCTAAGTAAAGTTGGGGTGGAAGGAAGAGTTTCATAAATAGATGGAACATAATTTTCAAAGTCTTCAAAGGTAAAAGAGACTAAACAGTTGTGGCTTAAACAACAGAAATGCACTCTTACAGTTATGAAGGTTAGAAGTTCAAGATCAAGGTCAACACGGTTGGTTTCTTCTTGGGCTTGGAGGGAGAATCTGTTCCATGTCTCTCGGCTCCTGGTGGTTTGCCAGGAATCTTCGTCATTTCTGAGCTTGACCTCGATCTCTACCTTCACGTTCACATGACTTTCTGTGTGTGTGTGTGTGTGTGTGTGTGTGTGTGTGTGTATCTTCCTTCTGTGTCTGTCTCTGTCTCAACATTTCCCCTTTCCATAAGGAAACTATTAATACTGGATTAGGGTCTACCCTAATGACCTAATTTAAACATGATTATCTCTGTAAGGATCCTACCTCCAAATAAGATCACATTCTGAGACCCTAGGGGTTAAGATTCCAACATTTCTTTTCTTGGGAGACACAATTCAACCCATAATAGTCTTCCTTCTGGACCCCCCAAAATCCCTACATGCAAAATGAATTCACCCATCCTAATATCCCCAGACGTGTTACTTATTCCTGCATCAATTCTAAGTCTCAAATCTCATCTAAACATCATCTCCTCGAAGTCCCAGATCTTATCATCTAAATCAGGCAAAATCATTTATAGGTAAGAGTTGGAGTAGGATTCATCCTGGGTCAAAATTCCTCTCCATTTGTGTACTTGTGAAAGCAGACAAGTTATCTGTTTCCAAAATATAAGGTGGGACAGGCACAGAGTAGAAATTCCCATTCCAAAAGAGAAAAATCAGAAGGACAAAAGGGGTCACAGGTCCGAAGGAAGTTGGAAAACTACTAAGGCAAATTCCATTCAATTTTAAGACTTTAGAATAATCCTCTTTGGCTCCATGCTCTGTCCTTTTGGCCCATGGGGGTGACAACCCCACCTCCTTAGCCCCAGTGAAACTCAGTGGTCTGAGAGCCTTCGTTCATTTCTTCTCATCTCTATCCCCTTCTGTCCAAGCTGGCAGCCTTTCTCCTCAGAGAGTTGATTGGATCCACAAGTCACAGGCATTATATCTTTAGCAAATGGTTGTCTAGTCACACCTGTGATGCTCTCTCTAGAGCACACTTTTTCATTTTTTGCAATACACATAGGCTAAGAATTTTCCAATTTCTGGTTCCATTTTGCTTAACAATTCCTTCTTCCATTTTTCTCTTTCCTCTCACATTTCACTATAAGTAGCAAGGAGAAACTAGGCTGTGCCTTCAACATTTTGCTTAGAAATCTCCTCAGCTAAGTATCCATGTTCATTGCTTACAAGTTCTGCTTTCCATCCAACAGAACACAATCAGCCAGCTTCCCTGCCATTTTATAACAAGGATCGCCTTTCTTCCAGTTTCCAATAGTGTGTTCCTCATTTCTGTCTGAGACCTCACCAGAAGTACATTTAACATTCACATTTCTGCCAACAGTCTCCTCAAGGCAATCTAGGCTTTTTCTGTCAAATACTCAAAACTCTGTCAGCCTCTGCCCATTACTCAATTCCAATGTCACTTGTACATTTTAAGGTATTTGTTACAGCAGCACCCCATTGCCTAGGAATCTATATTAGTTTCCAAGGGTGGACCTAACAAAGTACCACAAACTGGGCGGCTTATACAATAGGAGTTTGTTGTTTCATAGTTCTGAGGCTGGAAGTCAGAGATCAAGAATCTGTTCCAGCCTCTCTTCTAGCATCTGGTGGCCTCGGCCATTCCTTGGCTTGTAGGTGGTATTCCTCCACATTTTCACATCATCTTCTTTCTATGAGTCCAAATTTTCCCTTTCATAAGGACACGAGTCCTATTGGATTAGGGCCCATCCTAATGACTTTATTTTAATTTGATTACCTCTGTAATCTGGGTGGCTCCTAATTGTTTTTAAAGACCGTCACGGGTCTTTTCCCCTTTGGAGTTCCATTACAGAAATCACACTTTTCTCTGGTACTTATCACAACCTGACATTTTATTATGTAATGATTTGCTTGGTGCTGGTTATCTGTGTCTCCCTTCACCACACTAGAGACTCCTGAAGGCAGAGACCATGTCTCTTTGGTCCTCTGCTGAATCACCTTTGCTTAGTGCAGAATGCATAATAAATATTTGTTAAATGGATAAATGAAATAATCAGTTATTAATTATTATATAATAATAATAAATAGTTATATATAACATACCTACATCTCACTTTAGTTTTTTTTTTCTGTAGAAACAAAGAAAATTGTTTTCAATCTTATTATTTTAAATTTTCATTCTGTAATTTTCCCTTTGTGCTGTTGGGTCATTAAAATGATTTTCTTGGGTCTTTAAGGAAACCACTGGCTCGTTCACTGCTCTGATGAGGTCTTGGCTTTGGAGCCGAGAACAAGGCCTCAGCTTTGGAGCCAAGAACAATGTAGAGTTATGCACTTAAGACTCCGAAGAGGTTGCAGAACAGTACTTGCAGGATCAAGCCAAGCTCCTTAGCCCTTCAAGGTGGGGGCCTTTCTTTACTTCCATCTCCTGCCACTTCCTTCCGCATTATCCTAGTCAATTTGGGTTGGAATAACAAAATATCATAGACTGGATGGCTTAAACATTTTTCACAATTCTGGAGACTGGAAAGTCCAAGATCAAGGTGCTGGCAGATCAGATGTCTGGTGAGGGCCTGCCTTCTGGCTTGCAGACAGCTGCCTTCTTACAGTATCCTCACATGGTCAAGGAAGAGACCTCTGGTAGCTTCATCCCCTTATAAGGGCACCAATCCCATTGCTATGGACTGAATGTTTGTGTCCCCCCAAATTCATATGTTGAAACCTAGTCACCAGTGTGATGGTACTTGGAGGTGGGTCCCTTGGGAAGTGATTAGCTCATGAGGGTCCACCCTCATGAATGGGGTTATCACGCTTATAAAAGAGGTCCCAAAGAACTCTCTCACCCCCTCTGCCAAGTGAAGTTACAGAGAGAAATCAACTTTCTATGAACCAGGAAGCAGGCTCTCATCAGACACTGAATCTGTCAGCATCTTGATCTTGAACTTCCTAGCCTCCAGCACCATGAGAAATAAATTTGTTTTTTATAAGCCACCAGTCTATGGTATTCTGATAGCAGTCCAAGTGGATAAATACACCCATCATGGAGGCTCTGCCCCCACGACTTCATCCAAACCCAATAACCTCCCAAAGGCCCCACCTCCAAATACCATCACATGGGAGATGAGGGCTTTAACATATGAATTTAGGAGGGACACAAACATTCAGTCCATAGCACCCGTAATCTATGTCCCTATCACCCTAGAGGTGTCTCCTTTTCTTGAGCTCACCATACTCTTTCAGATCTCCAAATATCATTCCTTCCATGTAGAATCCTTTTCAAACAGGCAAACCACTATTCCACCTTCCATATCCAGCTCAAATACCACTTTGATGGTACAGCGTCCCTGAGCCTCTGGGGAACACTAGTCACCCCCTGTTCTGTGCCCTGCAGCCCTTGTAAACACACATCTCACAACGGAAAATTGAAATTCTCTCTCACCTCTCCCCCATCAGGACCATGAGCCCTTTGAGAGCAGAAACTGACTAGCCCCTCTTTGTATCCCTAGGGCTTCTCAGTTGATTTCAGACGTCAAGGATCTCTTCACCATTTTCCTGGCTTCTTTCTTCTGCTGTTCACATTTTTGAGGCAGAAATATTGGACTAAAGTGATCCTTCTCTTCTTTCCTATTATCAAGTCACCCTATGGTTATTTTTCCCCCTCTGTAATTTAGTGTGAAAGCCTGCCCCCTGCAAAGCTCTGTCTTTCTGAGATTCTGTTTTGCTGCCTTGACATGTATTATTAAAACATTTCTGAAAACACACTCTTATGCTTGTTTTTGCTCCTATCAACCAGACAACCGCATTTCTGCTGAGGAACTAAATTTAGTTTCCTCTGTAGAAGTTTAAGTGCCATTTAGAGCAACTACACAACTAATGTGAGGTGGCAGTTTCAGCCTCATGTAGAATTTGCCAGCACAGCAATGTGGAAGCCGAATGTGTCAGCCGATTACTCCCTGAGCCCCGTTTAAGTAGCAATCATCACTAGTGGTGATGGTCCTAGGGCCTTGGTCTTCTGCAAAAGAGCCAGCATCATTTTCTCTATAAGAGTTGATGCCCAGGGCTTCCCTGGTGGCATAGTGGTTGAGAGAGAGTCCACCTGCCAAAGCAGGGGAGCAGGTTCGTGCCCCGGTCCGGGAGGATCCCACGTGCCGCGGAGCGGCTGGGCCCGTGAGCCATGGCCGCTGAGCCTGCACGTCCGGAGCCTGTGCTCTGCAGCGGGAGAGGCCACAACGGTGAGAGCCCCGCGTACCGCAAAAAAAAAAAAAAAAAAAAAAAAAAAAAAAGGAGTTGATGCCCAGAGAAAGAATGAGTCGGAAGTAGAAATCTCAGTCCTTTAACTCCCAGGTTTGTAAGAGATAGTGTCTTTTTTTTCTATAACATGATTTAATTTCTGACTCTAAGCCTCCACTCTGACTGACTGGGAGAAAACTTAACTTTGGTCTTTGCTAGGGCTCCCAGCATGTGTGTGGAGTTGGACCACAGTTTTGGGATTTTATGCAGGGTCAAGGAGTCTTCTGGTGAAAAGACTGGTGGGGGGCGGGGCAAGAGACAAGGCATCTTGCCCTTGGTCAGTAGTCTATGCAGCTTATTGCTAGGTGGATCCCTAGTTCCTGTCCATAGGTTCCATTAGATCTGGAGGCTTCTTGCTACGTTTGTTTCATGCTTATTTGCAAGCCCCTCTTTATGGTCATTTCTCCAGGGTCTTGCTGACTCCCTGCAGGGGTGATTCAAGTGGGGTTCAAATCCCTTGGCCACAATGCACAGATTTCTCTCTCCTCTCCCAAGCCCAGGGGTATCTTTCTCTACTCTGACATGAAGAAAGCCTTGATGTCACCCTTTCTTTGATCAAGAAGCTCTGTTCATGCCCCAAGTACCCTCCCTTTCAGGTCTTCTAGAAAACTCTCCTAGATCTTTTAAAGGTCCAACCTTTTGAGAACAATAAGAAGGCAGTCTTGTGGGCTACTTTCTGCCCAGAAACATACCATCCCTGAGGCAGTGAGTCAGCATAAAAGTAACTACTTGCCTAAATAAGGGAAAGAAAGGGAGTAAATGCAGGGAAAAAATAATATAGAGTTGTATTTCAAAATAGTGCCCAGCCAGAGTCAGGTGGTAGGGGTCCTCAAGGGGCACAGAGATATTTTCTCATCTCAACCTCAATACTACACAGGATTGAACACTTCTGCAAGTGGCCATGCTTTCTTTTATGTTTACATGTTCAGCTATGATACCAGTAATTTTGATTAATGCTCAATGATTGTGACACTAAATTCCTGGTGTAAAACAGAGACATCTGTGATGCGTGTAATGTGGTTACCATCCCAGAGTAGAAACGTGGGAGAGGGACTGCCAAGTCCAAGGCTGTACATTTAAAGTTACAAAAAACCTGCTGGTTTACTCTCCAAAGACTTACTCCAACAGATGCTTTGTTCAGTTGTGCATGAGAGACCCCTGTCTTCGGCTCTCTCTCCACAACTGGGCATCGTGTTTGTAAGCGTGTTGGATCAGGAAGACTTTGAGGAGATGATGATTCTCAACATAAGAAATATAAGTGACCCACAGCCATCGCTTTGAAGAAGCCAGACAGGCTTTCTTCATATCCACATTCTCAGCTTCTTTATGGAGACAACCTGCTGTTAGGTGATAAAAACAAAACAACAAAAATGTGAGTGTAATTTAAAAATTAAAGTGGGCACATTTGCATCCTTCTGATGTTTTATGTAGTGTGAGGTGAAAGCATTTAGTAGGCAAAGGCTTCCTTTGATTTTTATATTTATTAAGTAGGCTGAAAAGAGCACTTTCATGAGGCCAGGTAGCTGCTGTTAACCTTGTTTTAGGAACAAGTGTCCTGAGAGACGCAGGGAGTCTGGATTTAGCCCATGTTCAGCCAGTGGGAGGCCATACCTACTGTGCTGCCAGCCCACCTGCCTGACACTGTGAGGAAAGTTACAGAGAAGATAACATGCCGTTTTCAAGTTAATTGGCTCCCAGAGAAATTGGACATGAGAGGTCTATACCCAGCTATCCCCCTCCTTCCCCACACACTGGAAGACCTGGTTGTCACACTGTCCCATATCATCTGTGGCAGGACCTTAAGGGATGAGGAAAGGTGAGTAAAGCATACTCTGGAGAGGATCAAATATTTCCAGAGAAATTGAGTGCCTGGCTCAGAGAGGGAGGGATGTTCCCCCAACCCCCATGAATAATAATTTTTTTTGTATGAAAATATATATCTTTCATATTTGAAAAATTGTGAGATATATCACATATGTATATGAATGGAATTCTAGCGTATGTATTCTATGACTTGCTTTAGTGATCATCCACGCAAATGCAAGTAGCTATAATTCATTCATTTTCACAGCTGTATACTATTCCAGCATGTGTCTAAACCATAATTTATCTATTTCATTTTTGTGAATTTTTTTTACCATTTATTTACTATTACATGAAATGGTATTATGAAGTAGTACACAGGCAAGAATTTATTGAGAGTATATACCTAGGAATGAAATAAAGAGGGTTATAAGGTACATGAGTCTTCAAAATGACTAGGTAACACTAAATTGTTCTTCAGAATGGTTTTATTAATTTACGCTATCATTAGCCTTTTAAGACAGTTCTGACTTCCCCTTGCTATTTCCTTGTTAACTTTGGTATTTCCAGACTTATTTCTTTTTTAAGTTTTTGCCAGCGCTGAGACAGAGCTTGTAATTTGCACTTTCTTTATCCCTTCTGGTTAAGCCTCTTTTCACATGTTTATGGGTCATTTGTGTTTGCTGTTCTGTGAAACACTTTTCAAATCCTTTGCCTATTTTCTTCTGTTGGGTTGTTTATCATTTTTGTATTGGTTCATGGGCAGCAGTTCTCAATTTTGATGAAGATGATAATGATCTATTACATCCACCCTTATGCCAGTATAAACTGTCTTAATTACTGTAGCTTTACATTAAGTCTTGAGATACTGTAAATTTTCTAACTATATTCTTCTTTAAAATTGTCTGGCTATTCTAGTTTCTTTGATTTCCATGAAAAAAAAAAAGTAGGATTAGCCTGTCACTTTCTAAAAGAAAGAAAGAAAAGAAAGAAAAATGCCTGCTAGCACTTGTGAGCATTTATCCCAGAGAAATAAAAACTTAGGCTCATGCAAAAACCTATACATGAGTGTTCTTAGCAATTTTATTTGTAATAGTTGAAAACGGAAAACAATACAGATGGCCTTCAATGAGTAAACAGTTAAGTAAGCTGCAGTAATCCATTCCATGGAATACTACACACAATAAAAAGAAATGAACTACTGATACACTCAACCTCAATGGATCTCAAGGGAATTGTGCCGAGTGAAAAAAGACCACATACTGTATGACCTCATTTCTATAACATCCTTGAAATGGTAAAATGATAGAGATACAGAACAATTTAGTGGTAGCCAGGGCTTAAGGAGGAGACAAGGGAGGGAAATGGCTTTGACTATGAAGGTATAGTACAGAGATCCCTGTAATGGAGCTGTTTTGTATTTTGACTGTGATGGTGATCACACAAACTTATGTGTGATAAAATTGCATAGAACTAAATAAATGCACATATACAAACTAGTGCATGTAAAACCGGTAAAATGTGAATAAGGATGTCAGCTTTTAGTTGTGACATTATATGATAGTATCCAAGATGTTACCATTGGCGGAAACTGGGGGAAGCATATTTGGGATCTCTGTATCGTTCCTTACAACTGCATGCAGATCTACAATTATCTCAAAATAAAACCTTAAAAAAACTTTTCACTGAGCTTCCGAAACAAAAGACTGTGAAAAATAATTTATATATGGATTATATATTGACATTATCATATTTGGGATATGTTGGGTTAAACAAAATGTTAAAATTTTAAAGCTGGCTGATATTTTGACTGGAGTTACATTGGATCTGTAAATTTGGGAAAGAGACATCTGAACAATATTGAGTCTTCAGCTCCATGCGAATGGTGTATTTCTCCATTTATTTAGGCCTTTAATTTATCTCATCTGTGTTTTGTGGTTTTTAGCATACAGGTTTTAAATACCTTTTTAAAAAGTTATTTCTGGGCATTAAAGCTATTGTAAGTTTTAAATTTTCTAATTGTTTCTAGGTTATAGAAAAGTAATTGATTTTATTATGGACCTTGTATCCAATAACGTGCTAAATTAATTTACTGATTATTATTGTATCCTTTAGGTTTTCTAAACATAAACAGTTCATGTCATCTGTAAATAGAGAAAATTTTATTTCTTCTTTGCCAATCATTATGCATTTTATTTCTCTTTCTTTCCTTATTGTGCTGACTGGGCCTCTAACGCAGTCTTGGATAGATGTTGTGAAAGTGACATTCTATCTTTTTCTCACCTTGATAGAAAGGGTTAATATTTACTGTAAGTATAATGTTAGCTATATCTTGTTAAAGGTACCTTTATCAGATTGAGGATGTTTTTTCTTTTTCACTGTGTTATTGTGTTTAATTTTCACCTGTTAAACAAACTTTGCATTCCTGGAATAAGCAGCACTTGGCCATGATGTATTAGCTTTTTAAAAAATAAACCAATGAATTGGATATGCTATTATTTTATTTAGGACTTTTGAGTCATTGTTCATGAAAGACATTGATCTATATTTTAATTTTATTTGTGTAATAACCTTATCAGATTTTGATATTAGGATTATTCTAGCCTCATAAAATGACTTCAGAATATATTCGTCTATTTTCAACTTTTTTATGCCTTAAGGTTTATCTTTTAGGTTTATCTTTTTTTCTGTAGCATACATTTGGATTTTTAAAAAATTCCGATCTAACCACCAATGTCTTCTTACTGGACAATTTTTAGATCATTTACATTTACTTTGATTCTAATACATTTGGATTCATGTTCACCATATTATTTGTATTTGCTACTCATCTCACTATTTTCTACTTCTTTTTAAAATTTTTCTTTCTTGTATTCTTTTGAAATTGTTTTTTTCCTGCTGTGTTTTCCATCTACTAGTTTGGAAATTATACACATTGTTTCTGTCTTTTTAGGTAGTACTTATGTAGAAATGTTAACATTTGTATTTTATTCTGCAAAATCTAAGATTTATAAATTTTCTCTTGCACAAGACATGAACGATCAAACACTTTAACTCTAATCACCACCCCTTTTTGCATTATATGCTGCTGTTACCCAGTATTTTAATTTCCACCTTGAATTTTTACCCCACAAATTAAGCATTATATTTAATAATGTATATATTAGTGGTTGCTGAAATTTACAAATATTTAGAATTACTTTCTATCCATTTCTTCTACAATCTAACAACTTCTTACTTAAATCTTTCTGCTGAAGAACATCTTCAAAAATTCTTTTAGTGAAGGTATGTTGATAGGAAGTATGTAGAGGATTTTTCTGATTATGTTTTTTTTAGTTCTTCAATTTTAATAAATAGTTTTGTGCAGTATAAACTTCTATTTTGAAAATTATTTTCGTCTCAGCATTTTAAAGTATTTTTCCACTGTATTCTTTCTTCTATTGTTTTGAGATACCAACTGTCAATCTAATGGAACTAATTGTTTTCCCTTTCTAGGTAATGTGCCCTATTCTTTCTCGATACTCTCAGATCTTTTTTTTGTCTTTGATATTCTTTAAATTTCAAAATTAATTTTTTTAATTTAATTAAAGATTAAATTTAAATGTTTTATTTTAAAATTAAAATTTAATTTAATTTTCAATATTCCAAAAATAAAGAAAAACCCCATACATCAAATTCAGAAAGCCCAAAAATTCCTCACAGGGATTGAGTCAATGTTCATGTTTATATATATTTCACATATATATGTGAATATACAAATAAATGTATTAAAAAATTTATATTTACATACACACTTATTTGGAATTTTGTGAACATGAACATATATATATATATATATACACACACACACACACACACATATATGATTTTTTTTTT
>NC_041215.1:6081640-6104475 GCF_002837175.3 Physeter macrocephalus | reverse complement strand
ATATATATATATATATACACACACACACACACACATATTCATGATTTTATTTTTTCCTAATTTGTATTGTTTGAGCTTCCTGATTTTGATTTTTGGTGTTTTTCTCCAATTTCAGGAATTCTACCCTTTATTTCCTTCAAATATTGCCTGCCTCATTTTTTCTTTCTTCCTCTGGAACTCCAATTAGATACATGTGAAACTTCTTATCTTGAACATCTCTTAAATTCTCTAATGTTTTGCTTTTGCTCTTCTGGTCTATTTGTGCTGCATTCTATATGATTTACTCAATTATTCATAGTTATTTTCCACTTAATTTAGCTTATCATTATTTGTGTGTAGTCTGCTCTCTTTCACTTTTTGTTTCTCTGCTCAAATATTGTTTTATTAGCTACATCTTCCCTGACCATCCTATAGAAAATAAAGCCCACCCACTGGCACTTTCCATCTGCTTTACCACTTTTATTTTTCTCTGTAGCACATACTACTGACTGACATATACACACTCATTGTCTCTTCCCCTTATGCTACCATGCCCCCTTCATGAAGGCAGGAAACAATCTCCTTATATATGCTCAGCATGTAGAACAGTGCCTGACTCATAAAGAAAATGTTTGAGTAACATTTACTGAATGAATAGATTAAATCCATTGAATTTCTAAATTCATACAATTACTTTTTTTAAGAAGTTCTATGTTATCATTATTATTGTTATTTTTAATTTGCCTGGACATTTTTGACAGTATCTTGTATATTTTGTCATAGTTTTGTCTAAATATATTAAAACTTTCTGTAACACACTAATATTCTTTTCCTTACAAATTCTAATTTGAGTATCTTTTCATGAATGTTTCTGCAGTTTCATTTGTTTGCTGTCTTTCACTCATAGTGACTTGTTTCCTTATGGGTTGATACTTGATTGTCAGTTCATCTCTTTGAAACTTTAATTTTGGAAAAATTTGAGGCCAGGGTTTGAAGTATGTTCATTCAGAGATTAGTTGTACTTGTTTTCCAAAGCACCTGATGGATCTACTAATCTTGAACCAGTTTAAACTAAATTTTAACATGAGATTTTGGAGCCACAAAGATAATGCGAATTCTGGCCTTAAGCCTAAGCAAGGGTTTGCCCATGAAAAAATTCAGAGAAAAAGCCCGTGTCTCCCTTCCTTCCCCCCTCCCTCTCTCCCACCCTCCCTCCCTCCTTTCCTTCCTTCCTTCCTCCTCCTTTCTCCTATTCTTCCTTTTCCTTTTCTTCCTTCTTCTTTCCACCAGATTCAAGGCTAAAACAAATAAGTACACTTCCAGTCTCCCTTCATAGGAAAGGACTTTTAATTTTTTCCCTACTTTACCAACTTGATATTATGACATTTTGGTGCTTCTGGCTTTAGTAGGAGTCTTTGATCCAACTTCTCACCTCATTTAGGCCCTGGACTTGTAGTTTGTCCTATGTGCCTGGTTCATTATGATTCTGGCTCACTGTTTATTTTATCTTCTCTGTATTGATGTTTTGGATTTTATTTAGTTATTTATTTAGCCTCTGAGCATTTCTTTTACTTTCTCCCAAGCTCAGCCATATATTTGAAAAGGTTTTGTTTTTATCTAGCTGTGTGTGTTTGTGTGTGTGTGTTCCTCATTAGGGAGTTTTTTTTCACGGCATCTAGACTGTCTTATTGCTGGAAATAGAAGTTTAAATTTCAATATTATCTTTTTCCCATTAAAGAGTTGGGCTCTGTATGCTGATTATTAAGAGACATGTAGAATATAGACAAGGAAAGCCCCTTGTGACATTTTCTGGGTCCTCATGGAGTGGCCACCTCTGTTTTTTAGAGGTTTATTTATGATGCTCATGACAGTACAAACTATGGTAAGATTGTGGTACATAGCATGGTAGCCAAGTAAGTCTGTCTGAAACCTATTTAGCCATGTCTTTGCTTCGCAACCATGGGCCAACAACTTGATTTCTATTATTTCAGGTAATTCCTCTATACATTAGATACAATAATAATATTCAAGTCATGGGGATGTTATGAGGAATAAATGAAATAATGTATTGTAAAGAGCCTGACATACAGCAATTATTTGAAATATATGAAAAAAATATATGGAAAATAACAGTAATTATAATAATAACAATAACCACAACTCGGTGATTCTTTTCCTATAATCGTAGGTAGACCAGTCAGTCCTGTTCAGAGATGCCCATGGAGCATCTAAAGATTCTTGTGTTAGCTCCATTCCGTGTCTTTTCAGACCAGTCTTTTCTAGTCACACTGGTAAAACTAAAACAGCTTAGGATATCTCCTTATGGGATGTGTGTTCTTCTGAATTAAGTTAAACTGTCTGAACTGGATATTGGTTCATGAGGATATTGGCGAGAAGGGATTTTTTCTCTATACTTCAAATGTTTTTCAGCTGGTCTAATAATCAAATTGATATGAGATAAATTAACAGGAGAAAAACAAATGTGATTTTGTACATACCTGAATGCCACATACACGAGAGGTTCAAAGATAGATGGATAAAATGAGGTATATATTCCATCCTGAGCTGAGGAATGGGAAAGGGGTCTGGGGCTTCAAAGGGGAGGAAGAACAGTAAGGAGAAGACCACATGTTTAGTAATTAGATGGTTGCCCTGCCATGCAGATGGGCACTCATGAAATCGAACAGGACCCTGTGGGGGCCCTCCTGGGTACAAATCCTTTCCTTGTCCCTCATGTCTTCTTTGTAGAAAATAGGCTTCATTCAGCCTCCTGGACCTTCCATGAGGACCAAAGGGCAGATTCAAACAGTTGCTAATCAGAAAAGTGAGGGAATGCAGAAGCAAAGGAGGAGCAGTCGAGAAACAACAGTGCAGGGATAAAGCAGTGTCCTGATTCCTCCTCAAGGGCTATACACAGAAATATCTTTGAGTTCTTCTTCAGGAATTAAGGTCCCCACACCCAGGTGGAGGATGGTAGTTTCAGGCTGAGCACAAGATTCCTGGAACACCACCTTGTTGCCTTACCTCCAACCAATCAGAAGAAAGTCTGCACACAGTGGAAGATAACGAAGACTCTCACCCCCTCCCCAAGTGATTAACTGCTATTAACTTCCCCTTTCTCCCTTTAAAAACTTTCACGTCAAGCAGAATCTTCTGAGTTTGTTCTTGGACACAAGTCCACCTTCTCCCCAGGTTGCCAGCCTCCTGAATAAAGCAACCTTTCCTTTCCAACCAGCAGTTGTTTCTTCCAGTGGTGAGCAGATAAACCTGAGTTCAGTAACACTCAGATAAAATTTATCACTGGTGATAGTTCTTATTCAAGGAAAGACCCCCAATTTAAATTCTTCTAGGTAGTTAAGTGAGGGTCAGCAGCTTCTCTTGAGCCTGCAGGGTCTCCATGGCCTTTGGCTCAAAATAATCCACATGCCAAAGTGGCATATCTTGGGAGGAGGATCTGAATCACTTCAGTTCTGCCCTTGAAACTCCCTCAAGAAGGTTCACGGTGCAGAATTTGAGTTGGCGGATTGTTCCATCTCTGAATCAGTGGTGAGCACTACCTGATTTCAGAGACTGTGCTATTTCCATTAGGTTTCCTGTAAAAATAAAAGTTGCCTGAGGATCCTCTTTGCATTCCCAAATCTCAAGATGCTTTAGATAATGAATTCGCACAAACTTTCACCTACAAAAAAATTTTTTTGTTTTTGTTATTAACAATCCTCATTTTAGAGCTGATAAAGAATGCTTTTGGGCTTCCCTGGTGGCGCAGTGGTTGAGAGTCCGCCTGCCGATGCAGGGGACACGGGTTCGTGCCCCGGTCCGGAAGGATCCCACATGCCGCGGAGCGGCTGGGCCCGTGAGCCGTGGCCGCTGAGCCTGCGCGTCCGGAGCCTGTGCTCCGCAACGGGAGAGACCACAACAGTGAGAGGCCCGCGTACCAAAAAATAATTAAAAAAAAAAAGAATGCTTTTATGTCACCTTTAGGCAAGGCCCAGGTCACTTTCTGTTCTGTCAGTCATATGTTGTATGCCATTCCATAGACTATCCCACAGAAAATCAGAAAAGGTCAAGAAAACACTTTCATTCGCAGGACAGGATGGAGGGGTGGACCTGTCCATTTAGGTCATGGGGAAATCAAACACTAGGGATGGTCCAGTCCATTCAGGGGATGGAGGAATGAAACACTCTAAGAGATGGCCAATCCATTTAGAGGCTGAGGGCTTGTGATATTGTGATTTACTATATATATATATATATATATATATATATATATATATATATATATATGCATTTGGTCTTTGTCCTCCTTTCTGGCTCAGAGCTCCTAAAAATCTTGGAATTTTCTAAGTAAGGAGAACTACAAAGGTGTCTTTTATTATGTTAATGAAGTGGCATTTGGACCCTGCCTAAGGATGTGGCTGGTTGCTGGAGAACCAACCACTTGATGAGAGAGGTTTGGAAACTTCAGTTCCACCCCCCCTCCCCCCACCCGGCCCCGACCTCCTGGGAGGGGAGAGTGGCTGGAGGATGAATCAATTGCCAACGGCTAATGATTTAATCAATCATGCTGAAGGGTAGTAGAATATGCCACTCCAAAATACGTCTCTTGGTATAGGATTATTTTACGCTGATTATGATGTCGGGTGGCTTTGGCCTGCAGCGGCTTGAAGCAGGATTTTGTTTCCCGGCCAGAGGTTGAAGTCAGGCTGCAGCAGTGAAAGCGCTGAATCCTAGCCACTAGACCATTGGCCAGTGACAAGGCCCCTGGCCCTTTGGCTTTGCGGAAATGAATTCCCACAAAAATGGAAAGTAGTGAAACATGTAAAGTGTTTTTTAGGAGGAAAAAGAGTATGTGTGAATAAGCACAAACAGGCGGGCTCAGAAAGAGTGTTGCCCCCTCGTGGAAGTTTGAACCACTTATGTGGGGCATTTCTTCTGGGTTTCCTTTGGCCAATCATCTTGCTTTGCCTGGTTCTGAGTCCATATTTGGTTTATCTTAGGGTCCTCCCATGTGTGCACGCACGCATCTCTTAGTTGGATTCTAGAGAAAAGGCCTATGGGTAGGTTGACATCACTTACTATGAGGTGCCGCCTCCTCCCATTTGACCTCCGAGGTACCCTTCTGAGCATGTGTAATCAGGAAGGTCTCCTTGACCACGAGAATGAGAAAGATGTGGTCTCTTATCTGGGCAGGGCTCCGCCCCTCCTCCTCTTCATCTTGGAATATCTGTCCACAGGTGACAAACTCTAGCTGCTCAGCCTGGGCCCCATCTATCTCCTGCTTCAATTATTTTTGAGAAATAGCAGACATAGGAAAAGCTCTTAAAACTAGGTTAAAGTTACCCTTTTGTAAGAGATATTTACATTTATAAAGGAAATCTCCATTTGTAAGGGTGGTATCCCTCTCTGGACCAGGAACAGAAGGATGACTCTAAATCTCTAGAAATGCTCATCAATGGAGAAGGCAAGGACTTAAATCTGCATAACAATCCTACTACAGTTTACTGTGCTTTTCCTGGTAACCTCCCCAAACTGTTCTCCCCTTCCCTTCAAAGGCTTTTTAGCTTTAGTTGGAGACTGTAAGCAAAGAATGTCATCTGTCATCCAGTTCTACACAGATCAAGTCCTTAGCCACTGCAGTCCCTGACCTTCAGTACATCCTGAAAATAATTCAGAATGAAAACCAGGATGAAGCATTCTGTGTTTTGGATATATGAGCCCCTAGATAGTTAATAAGCATATCTAAAGTAGAATTTCAATGACCCCAGATTCTTGCATCTTCCCATACATAAATAAGCACTAAAACCATTAACTTGAGACATGTGTTTTTCTGTGTGTGTGTGATGGATGCTGAAAACTTGATCTCTGTGCACCGGCACCCAACTGAATCTCGGAGACAGAGTTTTGGGTGAAGTAGAAAAGAATAGCTTTATTGTTTTGCCAGGCAAAGGGGGATACAACAGGCTTGTGCCCTTCAAAAACTGTGTCCCAACCCAGGGGAATTTGGTGAGGCGTTTTATAGCAGTGGTTCAAGGGTGGGATTGCAGATAAGGATCACGGTGTGTGCAGGGCCTTCGTGCTTTTAATCTGGCCTCAGGTGATCTCCTGATGAGTTTCCGTGGTTCCTTTCATTTAACCTCAGGTGGTCTCCTGATCTTCCCTGAAGAATGCTTTATCAAGTAGTTAACATCTTCCATTTGTTGGGAGGGTCCTGCTCAGTTTCATGACTAGCAGTAATCTTTTACCAGGACATATGCTTGACTACTCGTATTTCCATCCAAAAAAAATTCATATATATATCCTGGTTCCTCCCCTACCTCCTTGGAGCTGCTCCTCAGAGCTATCTGAGAGGCTGTCTCCAGGGCTATAGTCCTCAGTAAGGTCCCCGAACAAAACTGAAACACAACTTTTACGATGTGCATTGTTGAAGTTCAGTCGACAAGATGTTACTTAAGGTGGTGGCTTGGGCCATTTTGGGGGGCTATTCAGTTTTCCTGAGTATCTGCCATGTATATAGGAAGTATACATGTTATTAAACGTCTGTTTGTTTTTCTCCTGTTAATCTGTCTTTTATTACAGATGAGTCTCAGACAAGAACCTAGAATGTTTGAGGGAAAATTACTTTTCCTCCCCTATCCCTATGTAATGACGCCTCCATAAAAACCCAAAAGGAATGGGTTTGGGGAGCTTTCAGGTTGGTGAACACATAGAGACTGGGGAGAACAGGGCACTCAGGGAGGGCATGGAAGCTCCGCCCCCTTTCCCCATCCTTTCCCATAGGCATCTCTTTCATCTGGCTGTTCCTGAGTGATATCCTTTTATAAAACCTGGTAATCTAGTAAGTAAAATGTTTCTCTGAGTTCTGTGAGCTGCTTTTGCAGATTAATTGAACCCAAGTAGGAGGTCATAAGAACCTCTGGTCTATAGCAGGTAAAGCAGAAGCACAGGTGATAGTCAGGACTTCGGATTGACATCTTGTGTGTGTGCCTGCTCATGCACATGCATGAGTGTGTGTGTGTGCGAGTGTGTGTGTGTGTGTGCGAGTGTGTGTGTGTGTGTGTGTGTGTGTGTATGTGGCAGGAGGGGCATTCTTGTAGGACTGAGCCCTTCACCTATGGAATCTGACATTATCTCCAGGTAGATAGTGTCAGAATTGAGTTGAACTATAAAGCACTCAGCTGGTGTTGGACAATTTTGGGGTGTGTAGGGGAAAAAAACCCCACATTTATCAGAATTGGGTAACAGAATATTAAGGACTGAACTACTTCGAAGGTTGGGAAGTTTCTAGGAATTTTCCCAAGTGTTAACTACATACGTACTTATTAGTATTTTCAGCTATTCAAGAAATAATTTATCTCTTTGGAAATGCAAAAGTATCACTAAATAGCAGTTTATTACCTTGACTGACTATTCTGGAATATTAAAAATATGGTGGTGAGGAAATAGTGGTTACCCTAAAAAATCCTTATGGTATGATATAAAATGAAATTATCAGAGTGGAAATACCAAAATTAACATGTCTGGTACCCATTCACAATGACTGGCTTTGCTCCAATCTTGCAAATCTCTGTGTCCAGCCATGGCCAAGTGACCCATGACCAAATCCAATATTGAGCTGTCCAATCAGATTTGATCATGCTGGAATTTGAATGCTGGAATGAGGCCCTTAAGAGATGGAAGTGGGGATGAGGCTCCATCTTGTTTAGATCCCTAAGTAGAGTTCCCCTGACTCAGGTGAGGGGTCGTGAGGATTTTTTAGAGTGGCCTCATGTCTGCCCTTTCTGGAGTCTGGTGGACCAGTTCTTTTCTGCAACCGAAGAGACTTTCCTGATGCCCAGGAGCATGGAATGGGCCATTTATTGAGTGTCTACTATGTGTCAGCAATTAACCTATATCATCTAATCAATCCTGTCAAAACTCTCTGGGATAGGTGCTATTATCTCATTTGATAGATGAGAAAACTGAAGTTTAGAGATGATAGCTACTCCAAAATCCCTCAGCTGGCAAGTCATAGGATTTAAACTCTGTTTTCTAATCCTGTGCTTTTTCTACTCATACTTAGACCAGATACAAAATCGGAGGATTACAATGATGCAAACAAGGAAAGAAACACATGCAGATAGAAAAGAAAAAAAACAGAAAGAAATAGATAAAAATGTTAGGCATTCTTCCATTAGGGTACTGGGGCTGGAAATTTTTCCTTTTCTGCATTTTCTAAATTTTATTTAATGTACTCTGAGAGTAAAAATGAGACCACAGCAGCTCCCGGGAATATTTCAGGAATAGGAGGCTTCTCTACATGTCCATGTGGGTACCTCTGCCTCTTAAGCTGCATTTGCAGCCTTTCACCTGCTCTCTGGGAAAAGATCTTTTCCATGAGTCACCTCACTCCAGACGCAAAGTGGCTTCTTCCTTCAAAAGGCACTGCGATTTAATCATAAATAATTGCTGCTCAGAAAGATCGGCATTTTACATCCCTCAGATTCCCTGTCTCTCAAATCAAACAGTTCAGTGAATCATTAAGTCAGTATAATAGAAATTCTATCTGTTTAAAAACCCACCTCTCTCCTACATCCTTTCTGAAGTTACGTTTCATGGTATTGATTGATCATGATGGAAATACTTCTCTCCCCCTATCATTATGCCATAGAATGTGTTGATAAAGTCTCGGGGAGCTCAGTTCCTCTCCTGGTTAGAATGAAGAAACTAGCATTTATCAAGCACCTGCTTTATGCCCTGAGTTAAGTGCTTTCAATTTAGTATTTCATTCATAACAAGGATGGGGGAGATGTGTGGGCATTGCCATTTTCCAGTTAGGCAGACTGAGGTTGAGGGAGAGGTTCAAAGGTTTGAGCAGGCAGTGTGTTAGAGGGACTGCTCACATCAGCCCTGACATCAACTACACAAGATCTTGAAGGCTCACTGCACCCCTGACTATGACCTCAGGCAGGTCACACAACTTCCTGCAACCTCATCTGTAAAGGAGGGAAGAGTAATAACAGTACACTCATCATCACATTGCTGCGAGGATTAACTTATGATGATATTTATTTAATTTCATTAGCACAATGGCATTTAAAGTGTTCTTTTCATAGGGCTTGTACATTTCCCACTAGATTTATTTCTAGAGATTTTAGGTTTCTTTTCAGTATTGTGAATTGGATGCGTTTTTCCCATTATGTTTTTAATTGATTTTTGCTTATCATTTTTTTAATGTTAAATTTGTGCACCTGAGAATGTAAGCTCAATGAAGGGAGAAACTTTATTATCTTCACTGCTATGTCCTGAATTCTTAGAAAAGTGCCTGCATATAGCAGGTGTTCATTAAATATTTCTAGAATGGGTGGATATGGCAAACTTACGGTATTTTCTTACTGATTCTTATAGTTTTTGCAGTTGATTCTCTTGAGTTTTTAGTAAGTAACAAATTGTCTGCAACTTGTGATGGTGTTCTCCTTTCCAATATTTATACCTTTTATATGAAACTGTATTGATCTGGGCAGACATCTCCATCCTGTATTAAGTAAGACTGCTTGTAATGTTTCAATAATAAGTATGATTTTGGGGGGAAGGGGGTGGTTCTGGGAGCTGCCTTTTTTCAGATTGTAAAAGTTTCATTCTATTCCAGCTTCCCTAAGTTTTGTTTCTTATTTTACTCTTTTAAATCAGGAATGTGTGTTGGATTTCATTATCTGTGTTTCTGGTATCTGTTGGAGATGATCATGGTTTTTTCCCCTTTAATTTACTGATGCCATTTCCTTACGTATTAAAAGTGTCCAATATAGAGACTAGATCCATGGAAACGTGCACATGGAATAATGTTGTTGTTTTTTTTTTATGCTCTTAAAATAGTACACACAGGCATGGCGGCCATATAAACACATTACTATTACTCTAGGAGAGGAAATCATTTACCCATCTGCCTGCCTCTGTTGGCTCACCTTCCCAGGACCATCCTTATGCTGAGTAGGAGAGGAAGCTAATCTGCATAATTATAGTGCAAGACATTTCCTGGGTCATGTTTACTAGGGAGCAGAGGGACCTTGCATGAAGGGTCCTTCTGGCCCCTACTCTCTCTATCAGTGGCCCTCAGTTGACTCTGGTCCATGGGCCAGGGTGAGCAGGGACCATCCCTTGGTCTCTGACATATTCCTCTTCCATTCCTCTCTTCCAGGAGACTGAGAGTGGGTGGAGCTAGAACTGGGCCCTAGGACAGAGCAGTCATCTCTGCCCTCCCTGCAACTTCCTTCTTGTGGCTTCAGGGGATGGTAAGAGTCTAGCGTTAGGAGTCTCACTGCAACCCAGCGTTTTCAAAGGGCCCTTCTCAGCCAGTAGGAAACCTGCACCCTATGATCCATTTGATTTCTGCCCCTTGTAGCTGGCTCCTTTGGGAAAGAGTGATGGCTGAACCCTTGGGTTCCTACCTACAATACCAGGAATCTTAAGAGATTTTGGAGTAAAGTACTGTAGTGACTTCAACAGTATCCTCCAAAAAGCTATGTTTAAGTTATGTAAAACTCAACCCTTCGTACCTAGGAAGGGGACCTTATTTGTAAATAAGATCTTTGTAAATGTGATTAGTTAAGGATTGCAAGATGAAATTATCCTAGGTGGTGGGCCCCAAATCCAGTAACTAGTGTCATTAAAAGAGAAGAGAGCACACAGAGACACAGAGGAGAAGGCCATGTGAAGAAGGAGACAGAGGTTGGATTGATGCAGCTGCAAACCAAGGAACACCTAGGAGTGCTGGGAGCCACCAAAAGCTGGAAGAGGCAAGAAGGGATTCTTCCCTAGAGCTTTTAGCAGGAGCATGGCCTTGTTGACACCTTGATCTCAGACTTCTAGTATCCAGAAATATGAGAGAATAAACTTCTGTTATTTAAGCCACCCAATTTGTGGTACTTTGTTATGATAGCCCTAGGAAATGAATACAGGTATATTAGTTTGAATGTTTAGTTTGGAGAACATTTCTTACTACATAACATGAATAACCACATTAAAAAGCTTTAAATGCAGAAAAAAGTTGTTATTTAATAGTAGGAAAATTTTAGAAGCTTTTTTAAAAATGTCTAGTAATAGGAAATGGGTTAAATAACTTACAATACATGAACTTATTGAAATATGTTCTACAAATAAACATTAAAACTATCTAACAATATGAAAGATAAAATATGTTACAATGTTGATGACTAATACAAAATGCATAATCGAAGTTTCTATTTGGGATATGTATAATTATGTCTGCATATATACAAAGACTGGAAGAAAAAATAGAGAAATGAAAATGATTCATAAGCTAGAACTGTGGGATTGTGTGTAATTTAAAAATTTTTCTAAGATTGTTATAGAGATATTTTCATAATAGTTTTAATTAGAATTCTATGAATCTTTTCTTAGGAGTTTAAAATAATTGTAGGACAATTGTATAATAAAATAAAATATGTCCAGAATCCTGCAAAGAGTTATACGTTAATCTACAAATTAACAGGAAAAAAAGATTTCATAACACAAAATTTTACTCAAAAATCAATATCTCCCAGGCTAGTCATATTGAAAAAAAACATACAGAAGAAATGTACTCTACTCCGGCTCCTTTCCACCTGGATTTAGAGTTGCAATACCCACTCTCACCCCCAACACACACCCAGGCCTGAAAACACCTCCCCTCCTGGTCTACCAAGTTTTCGGAAATCCCCATGATTTCAGAGCCCTTCTGTTGTGTGAACATCAAGTAGGGGAAGCAAAAGGATATGACATACACCCTAATTTTGACATATTTAGAATAGAATAAAATATAAGGCAGAGGTGAACTTAAGGTGGGATTGAGCATGACATCACAAGGCCACGGAGAAGGCTATGGTTCCTGGGATTAATCCTAACAGGGGGTGTCAGGAAAGCTTCATTCAGGAAAGTTACTTTACCCGATGGAAAGGCAAAGGTGGGCACCTAGAGAGAGGCAACAGCATGAACAAAGACACGAGAGTCTCACAGCGTTGGGTTGGAGCCCACAGAGCCAGGCACTGTTTTCCCCATCTCAGTGCCTCAGCACCTCACATCACAGTCGGCACAGGGCAGGAGTTCATCTAGGTATCCCCAGGCTCGGTCAGAGTTTGGTGCCAGTTTGCCACTCCATAATGCTTTGCCACAATTAGTGTAAAGCTGGGGTCTCAAAATTCATTGTCGATAGGGCCAAAAGGTAATGAAAATGAGTGAAGCCAAACTAGTATAAGACATTAGAGAATGGTGGGGGCTGGAGCCAACCAGAGTATCACCGTGTTACAATGTGGGTTCAGTGTTGCTGGGTCTCCCAACTTCTCAAGGGAAGTGAAAAAAAATTGAGATTTGTATGTGAACTTTTCAGGTTTTTGAAATGTCCAAGGATCAAACAGAACATATCCCAGGACCAGATTCAGCTCATGGCTCACCAGTGTGCAACCTGAGAGCAGAGTGTGTAGCTAGAATTGGAGGGAGATAAGACTGGACTGGTCATTTGGGGGTACATTCAAAAAAGCCTGGAATGCTTGGAGTTGTGGTTTTCTGGGTGCTTGGCAGCCTCTCAGTGTTTTTCAGCAGGGAAATGGTGAAGCAGATCTGTCACTGGAGTAGAGGAAATGGATGGAGGAAGGGGAGAAATCAGAGGATGGGAGACCTGGAGGCTATTGATGTATCCAGGTGAGAGATGAGGAAGGAGAGTGACGGGGTGGACAGCAAGGGTAGGAGAGAAATTTAGGAGGCAGAATGGAGAGGACTCGGTGAGCAATGGAGAGAGGGAGCAGGAGGCAGTAAGGTTGACTTCGGCCTTGTAGCTTGGGTAATAAAGTGATGGGAACACCACTTACAGAACAAGCCATTTTCCCTCCTGGACACATTCCAAACAGTCCACCCTGTGGAAGGGCTGCCTGCCTTCTCCTGACCTCTCTTACTCACTTCCTTATAGAGCATTGTTATTTTTAATGCCTCTTCTCCACCACTGCGAAGCTCACCCCTTTGTTTTTCTCTCCCTCTCTCCTCTTTTCACTGCTCCATTTCCCTTACCAACTTGTCATTTCAACCAGCTCCTCTTCCCCGTGTGCCTTCCGCCTACGGGCAGCCCTCCCACCACCCCTCTTCCCGCAAGTGAGGCTTTTAAAGCTAATTACCTAGGTTTTTGGATCCAGCGCAGAAGCCATGCACTTAAAGAAGTGAGACCAGGTGACTTGGGCTTATTTTTAGCGGCTGCAATTTGTAGATTGTGGCATCTATTGTCACAGTGGCACCCGGAGACCAGAGCTCAACTCCAGACCCCAATGCATGAGGATTTGTAAACTCTGCAGTTAGTTAGTTAGTTAGCTAGCTAACAGAAGGGTTAAGCTAGCGATAAAGTCATATCCTGTGCTGTGTTGGAAGCCTGCCCTTTCCAGCCCTCCCTGATGAGGATAAGAAATAGTCAGGGACAGGAACACAAATAGGGAAGAAGAAAAGGAGAGAAGGAAGATGCAACATGAGTTAATCTGTACACACAGCTCACTGCGTCCCACCTCTGTGTCCGTAACTATGCCCTACCTTCCCTTATACACCCCGTGCCCCCATCCTTTACTCTCCAGATCAATGCCTGGCGTCCTAGTGTCCCCTCTGCTCTCAGGGTATGAAAGAAGACAGAGAGAAAGTGATTTCTTGTTCCTAATATAGATTCTCCTCTCAAACCAGGTTCCTGCTCAAATCTAAGGGACCCAATCCCTGAACCCAGGGGATGTGCAGCTACTGGAAAATGGAGGTGTTCAGCACTGCTTTGGGGAACCAGAGGTTCATCCATACCAGGGAATGCTACCAAGCAATAAGAAGAAAGTCTTGGTACATGGAATAGCATAGGTGACTCTCAAATGCCTTCTGCTGAGTGAAAGAAGCCAGGCTCAAAGGGCTTCATAGTATCATTCCATTTATATGATAGTCTGGAAAATGCAGACTCATAGGGAAAAAAAAAAATGTCAGGTCAGTGGTTACAAGAGGATGTGAGTGAGGAGAGGTGGTTGATATCTAGGGACCACATGGGAAGTTTCTGGGGGTAATGCAAATAGGCTTGATGGTAGTGATGGTGACATGACTGTATACATTTTGTCAAGACTCATAGAACTGTGCACCTACAAAGGGCAGATTTTACTCTGTAACTCAAGAACACAAACCAAAAAAAAGAAAGAAGAGCTACTGATGGATGCTCTAAATTTAGATCTACACCCTCCCAACACAAATCATCAATTTGCATGTGAACAGGGCTTTGTAGCTCCCCTGATGATCAACTGAGTCTTTGGAATCCCTTCCAGCTCTGCTTCTTGCCATATGTGTGATCTGGGGTAAGTTACCCAACCTGTAACTTGCATCAGATTTAATTTATTCACCTGTAAAAGTAGGATAATAGCAGCACCTGCGTTATAGAATTGTTGAGAGAATTAAATGAGAAAATATCAATACATGTGAAGGGGTTAACCCAATGCCTACCATATTGTAAGGTTTTGATACATATTCTCTGGTATTATTATTGGCAAACAGACTCATATCCACTGACTAATTTTATTCTTAGAGAACCTTCCAAGGTTGGAAACATGACTTTCCCCCAGTTAAAATATTATACTTGGGAGAATCTTAGTTGCGATTCGGGGAGATAAAGTGACTTGCCAGAGGGCACATTTATCAGCAGTGGCAGGTTAGGGTCTTGAACCTTTTGGAAGTCAAGCTCATGGGTTTTCCATTGCACCACAGCCCCTTGCTTCACAGTAGCCTGGACGTGTGTGCTTGGGGTCCAATATCCCACTGTTATTCACGCCAAGATAGGAACAGAGACCTAGTGGGTAGACTATGTGTGCAAGCGCGCATGGAGGAGATTGCGATCCTCACCTGGGTCCCAGGAAACTTGAACTTGAGACCTGGCTTTGTTAAGATTCACTCTGAAATCCCAGGCAGGTGACTTTCCATCTTGGTGTCTCAGTCTTCTTTTCTGTTTACAGGGCACCATCATTCCCACTTTCCCTTCTGAAGGATTTGCCATGGGAATCAAATGCTCAGCCATGAGAAGGGCTATAGAAATGCAGCCTGTTCATGAGACCCTATTAGGAATCCAGCTAAGGGGGAAACTAGACACATGAAACATTTCTTCTCTTGATGACATGATTCATTCTGCTACGTATTCATAGATCCGCTGCCATCTAGCCCAGTCTGAGGCTATGCGTACACTCACACCCTCCAGAGGGGAGGGACTTACATTCTGCTCCTTTTCTGGCTGGCTGACCTCCCAAGATCTGGGTCTTGAAAATCTCTCCTGGCTCACTTCATACTATGCCCATCACCTCTATCCCATACCCCTCCAGGACAGAAATTGTATCATCTTTATCTTTGCCTCTCCAGAGCCTGGCACAAATGATGGAGCTGAACAGAGGAGACATTTGTTCTGTTTGAAACTCAACACCTGCTTTTTCACTGGCGTGCTGCCCTTGTTTCCTGGCATTTGCTTCCCAGGGACAACTCCTACACATCCTACAGGACTCTGTTCAAATGCCACCACCTATGCCTTCCGGGACTGAGCCCTCTGCACCTCTCCTCCCAGCCTCTGCACCTACCCATCCCATCATAGCCCTTCCCACCCTGTGTCAGGGTTTTCTCCTTATGGTTCATTTTCCCTGGAGGAATAGGAGCTCTTCCAGATATGAGAGCATGTCTCCAATTCATCTCTGATTCCCAAATATTCAAAACAGCCTGGCACAGGGATACTCAGAAAGACCTTGCTGATTGACTATCTGGTTGGCTAAATTAGTATATAAATAAAGGACCTATGTCTTCTAGACAATGGTCCTCAGGGTCCATTCTATGCTGTTGCCTCCTTGGTGAATTCCTTATGTTTCTTAGTAATTTCTCCATTCTTATTCTATTCATTGTTGGTAGTGATCTCATTGTTGCAGCTGAAGAAGAAGATGGTGAGTTTGGAGAAGGTGATAGATACGGGCTATGTGAGGCATATTTTGGACATCCATCTCCTCAGAGGGGAGGGGATGGTGGGGGGAGGGGTAGAGTAGAAAGTCAAGCCTGTGGATGCCTCTAGCCCCCATTGATGCAAATAGGCTTTGAGATTTGCCACTTCACCCTTTCCCCTTTCCATCCATTCTCCATGCTGCAGCCTGAGGGAATTTTTCAAGATTTGATCATGTGGTTAACTTCCCAAGGTATCACCAGGCAACCTGTTAACAAAGGAAGGCTAAATTTATTAGGACTTGCTGTAGTAATGAAGACCACCTTCCTGAAAAATTCCTTACGGTTTCTCAGAAGAGAAACATAAGAATACATTCACAAGGTTTGAGGGTCTGAATGGAAGTGGTGTGAGGCAGCCTTTTCAAGGTGGGGAACTCACTGGGTAGGCACAATTAGTGGTGTGGCAGGGTAGGGGTGGTAAATATAATGAGACAGGGTCTTGAAGCAGGTGTTAGTAAGTCAACTGTTATTGAATAAGCAAGCTATTTGCCCAAGTTAAAAGTCTGTTGTATTGGATCCATTGATCTGCAGGAAATTTCCTGAAGCAGACAGTGGACTTATTTACTGATTTATAGTCTGATCTTTCCCAGGCAACATTTTCCTGAAACAAACAACTAAGTCATGTTGACACAAGTGGTCTCCATTCTTAGTCCGAAGAGCTTCTGTTGTATTTGATACAAGGGGTCATAATTCTCAACGTCATCAAGCCTCTATCCCCACTTCCTTCCAAAAAACAAATGTCCCAAAGTTTCTCATTACCTTTATAATAAAGACCCACATTCTTAAGCATGCTATAATGCCCAGACTTTTCTTCCTTGCTCCTTCTACTCTGAGAGCTACCTTGACCTTCTTTTAGTTCCTTGAATGTGCCATGTTTCCTCGAGTTTTGTCAGGCTTCTCTGTCTGAAAATACATAATATGGCATTTGATCCTTCACACACACACACTCACACACACACAGCTTTATGAAGTAAAAACTATAATTATCTGCACTTCAGTCATTAGAAAGCTGAGGCACAGAGAGGTTAAATAACCTGCCCAAGGTCCCATAGTTGATAAGGGGATGCCCTAGAATTCCACCCAGGTACTCTGGCTCCAGAACATACACACTTAACCCTTCCACTATCCTCAACCCTGTGTGCTCCCCAGAGATGAACTCAAATCTCCTTGGCTAATTTTGTTGTTTCTTCTCTTTTTCCTGGACACAAGGTTACTATAATAGGGGTTGGGACTGGAGGGTGGGAAATGCTGGAGGGGGCAGAAGTAACTTTACTGTGAAGCTAATGAAACTTCAGCAGTGACTTATTAAATGTGGGTGGTGGGAGTTCGTTGTCTTGGGTGCAGGCAATAAAGGGCTGCACTGTGTGCAGAGAATTTAAAAACAATAAAACCAACTACAATTGGAGCTGCTTTTGCCTAACTACAAGTGGATCTGCTTTTTCCTATCACATGCTCTGGCAAAGCTAAGATGTATAGAGACATATCAGGCAATTAATTAATACAAATATTATATCATTTTCTGGATTTACACTGCTTTTGGTATTTGTCAGTGTGGTATAATAAAAGTTTTATCTGATCTTTGTCTCCAGTTCCTATCACAGAGCTTCAAAAACTCTGAGTGATACGAGTGTCTTTGTGTTAATGAGGTGACTCATGATGAGTCCCCGGGTATCTTCAGGATGGGGGCTGGTCACCAGAAAGGTCAAATATGTGGTTAGAGGGTTGGGACTCTCAGCAGCCCAACCTCCAGGGAGGAGAAGGGGGCTGGATGTTGAGTCGATCTTGGCTCAGCCTTCTGCTGGAGACCCAACACCCCTGTGCACATAAATGGGCAAAATGGACAAAGGTGGAGAATAGAAGTTTCTAGAACTCCTCAACATGGGCACCCCTTGTAGTGTGGTATCAAAACCCCTTGGTGAAGACTTAAAGGAAGCTGCAATTAAATTGAGAGGACATATAGAAATGCAAGAATTGATAGGATTAAGATGAAAATTGGAATGTTTAAACAGACTATGTGAAGTGGTTGTGTCTCCTTGTTTTATGGAAATGGATATCATGTCTGACTGGGGAATACTTCTCTTACCTAATATTGTAAAACCCAAACCTATTGGTAAAGTCCTAACCAGGGCTACAGTTAGCCATGCAAGGGTTGATGGTATTAAGCTGAACGTTTGCACGAAAATTGGTTTGTTGACTAGGCTTTTTGTGATGTGGTTGTAACTCTTTTATCTGAATGTATAATATTATGGGGATGGATTGTGTCTACTTGGGGAACCTAGTTTCCCCTGCCTTGTATTGTGAAACAGAAAGCATATAAATCTACCTTTCAAGCAATATTAATTGGACATGCTAAACAGAAACCAGAAAGATTGCCTGAGTCCGCACAGTATAGAAGAGAAGCTGGAATGCTGGTATAGACAAATTCTCTATATTGTAGCCTTGTGTGGAGTGTACACTGAGGCTTATGGCAAAAGCCTATGATTGTCTACCTCCCAGTGACAGCTACTGGGACTGTGGACCAGAGATTTTCCATTTCAGGGCAATTACTAACTTGCTATTGGACATTAATTGAAATTTCCTAGGACTGAAGGACATAAAATAATCTTGAGACCTGAAATGCCCACAATGCCTCGGGCGATGTTGGAGAAATGCTCTAACAGGGAGAGCAATGCCCGTTGAGTGTTCCATTGTAAGATGAAAATGATTTATACAGCAATATGCTACTGGAAATGCGAGGAGGTACTCATGAGTAGGGAGCCTCTTTTCCCCTGGGCTGACTCTGGAACCACCTGAGGAATTGCTGGATCCTATGGCCACAGGATACTTGGGCAGTGCCCTATGAACAGCCCTCCACTGACCACCAAAGAGCTGCTTGGTTTGTGGATGGCAGTTCCATGGTGAGTGGACAGCTTCCTGTTTGGAAGGCTGCCACTCTGATACAAGAAGGTCAAAACAAATCAGCTTAGTGAACTGATTTGCATGCTGTTTGCCCCTATTTTGGGGTTTTTACCGACTCACAGACAGGGGCCAATGGCCTGGCCATATGGTCAGGCAGAGGGCGATGGAAAACTGGCCTATTAACAGGATGCCCATATGGGGTGCAGTCCTGTGGACACCTCTATGGGAATTTGAGGGGTGCATTAAAATAGGACATGTGGTGCCCATCAGAAGAACCCCTTCCAGGTTTGGAAGATGATTTGAATTAACGAGTAGGTTTCCTAATATTCTCACTTGAGGCAGCCACCTGGGTCCATGAAGTGGGTGGACCCTGGCACTGCAGCAATGCAGAGATGGGCTGAGTCTAGACATAATCCTCTTGTACCCTCTGAGGCACAAAATGCCAACAAGAACAGCCGTCTGCCAGCAAGAGAGACAGAGACTGACAACAGATTCCCAGGGGCAGGCCTCACACGTAGCTGGCAAGTCAGACCCATGCAGGTAAAACCCAGGATGGGGGGACAGACGGGTCCTGACAGGAACAGTCACTCTGGACTGGGCTCTGCTCACCCTGTGGTAGATGCAAATGCTCAGAGTACAATAAAAGAACCGGAACAGAAGCTATTGTACCAACCTGAACTCCCAAGTTACATTTCTTTAGACTAAGGAACACACTTTCGTCCTCAGAATAATGGTTTCATAGAACATTGGGCCAAGCAATGAAAGCATTGTTTGTTGAAACAGGGGAGAGACAGGCGTGAAGGGCTGGCTTACACACCTGCATGAGCGTGTGCCCACACTCAACTTGAGGCGGGCCGAGGGAGTGTGATTTGTATTGACTTCTTTATTCATTCTAAGTACATATTCACTTTCATACCTAAATTTGTATTTATAACTGCATATATTTTTATAGAAGCCCCCCCACCTCTAAACTTAGAATAAGGTCTCCCCAACCCAGCTCTACCCCTGTTGTGTGGCTTCATCTATATTCATGTTAACTTCCATTTTTGATATTAATCTTGAGCCTTTTCAGTATTTTCTTTGGACAAAAACAGCTCTTCATCATTCACGTCGGAATTATCGAGCTGTTATACTGACCTACGTTGTATTATATAGTTCTCGTGACAAGCCCGGAAATAATGAAGTGTAATTGTCACCCCCATTTTACAGTTGGAAAGACTGAGGCTTGGAGCAGGTAAGTGAATTGCCTATGGTCCCACTGACAGGTTGTGATGGAGACAGTTTGAGTTCAGACAGTCTAGCCCTGCAGTTCCAGCTCTTTAACTACAGTCTCCTGCCCAGGAGAGGGAAGTTTCTTGGCACAACTACAATGCAGCTGGCACTTCACACACATTGTCTAATTTAATCCCAGACACCTGGGAGGTTGATGTTTGTCTTCTCTGTACAAAGGAGTCTGCTAAGGCCCAGAGAAGTGAAGCGACCTGTCCCAGGCTCACAGTGTAGGAGCAGAAGTGACATTCAGATGGTGCTTGATCCAAGCAGTGCCTGCAGCAGCGGCGTCCTGTGGCAGCCAGGGGACATCTTGAGCTCTGTTGCCCTTTCCTGCCCCCTGCTGAAGATTCCCTGTCATTCTGGCCTCGGCCCCCCTCCCAAGGCCACATCTCCTCCTTCAGGAAAGCAAAGCACGGGGATCCGGGCCACAGCAGACTTCCCACACAGCCCATCTGCCAGTCATCAGATGCCACAACACATTTGTCAGGAATCCTAGGACACCTGGCCTTTGGAGAAATGACCATTTCCTGTCTTAAGGCAGGAGCTGTTTGTTTGTTTTTTAAATTTGTTTTCCCTAAAGGGAAAGTCAACAGCCTTCCTGACTCAGCTCTGTTCCCCTTGAGGGAGGATGGCGATCCGAGGGGCTGTTTTGCTGGGCTCTCCTTTCCCAGTTAGCCCAGACTCCTCAGAGTTGGATTTCAGAATTCAGAGGTAGGAAAGCAAATGTTGCCTCATTAAAACTTGCGTGCCTGTTTGATTCATTAATCATCTTGCCCTAATACTCCCTGATAAGTCTGTGCATTGCTCTTAATCACCAGGCTCGTGGGAGGGAGGGAGCTGCCTGCTGTCACTGCTTTTCTCTTAACCCCTTGTCTACCGAGCCTGTAGCACGTGGGTCCGAGGGGGAGGGTTTGGAGATGGTGGTGGGTGCTTTGTCCTGGGGGTCTTGGATGTTGAGCGGTTCTGTCTTGTTAAGGTCATGGGCCTTCTCACCATCGCAGTGAGGTGATGGTGACCTGTCGCTGGGTACCTACCAGGTGATAGATTCCAGGTCTCATTTAGTAGAGCTCCCCATTTCCCAGATGAGGAAACTGAGGCTGAGAAGTGGCTCGCCCAAAGTCGCGTCTCTGGTCAGGGTTGAGCGAGGATCGGAAGTGATGGATGCTGTGCCCAACAGCTCTGAGCAGCAGAGGTAGCACCTGTCCCCTCTGTGTCCCCTCTTTTTGTCCATCAGCAGGCTGCTGGGTAGACGGTGGAGAGGGTGTGCTTTAGAGACAAAACTGAAGGAAAATCCCAGCTCTGCCACTTTTTAGGTGTCCTCCAGGCCTTGGTTGGACCATTTGTAGGATGGGGATAATAATATGTTTCTCACAGGGTTGTGAGGGTTAAATGAGAAGCCGTGGGAAGTGCCTTGCACAGTGCAAATCCCAGATGCTCCATAAATGACAATTCTCTTCAAACATCCCTTCCCCTTTAGGGGTATGGTGGGCACTTTGCTCCCAGTGAAAGGATCTGACAACTTGCTTCTGATTAAATGAGTGGACTGTAATGCCTAATCACTCCCCTCAACTCCCTTCCCAGCACAAAGTTCCAATACAATATTCACAGGCATACATACATCAAACCCCAGTGCCTTTGCACAGGCTGTACTCTCTGCCTGGAATACTCAACCCCAACTTCCTGTCCACCATTACCATTATCCAGACCCAAATCAACTCTCTCCTCTGCTGGGAAGTCCTTTCTGAATCCCACTAGTCAGAATTAGTTGTCTTCTCAGACTGGGAAGCAGGGAGCTGATTGATACAAAGCCTGCCAGCAACTGAGCCAGCGCATCTTCTGTTCTTTCTCAGAGACTTCTCTAATTAATTGCCCTGCCGGAACATGTCTGAATTTTCCTGGATCAGTGGGAACTAATGAGGTGTCAGGGAGTGGGGTTGCACAGAGGAAGCACTTGAAAGCTTGTTCTTTCTTTTTCCAAGATCAAACTTTCCCCAGACTTTGAAAACACTCAGCTCTTTCCTTTTAATTACTTAGTTAGATTCATGGACTTTTCAGCACAGATTTGTTCTGGGATCTGAATTTGAAAATACCCACATTTCCAAAGGTTAAAAATTTCCATTTATTATTTAATTTGCTACTGATTTGTTTGTTTATTGGACAAATACTAGTCACCCTGTCTGTGCCAGCGCTGAAGATGTGCACACGGTCCATCTGAGAGCTGGGCCAGTGACTGAGCACACAGCCCAATTTCAGACCTGATGTGCACCTTAAAAGAAGGCCCCAGGAGGGAGCCAAAAGATGCCCTATTTGTCTAATGTTGTCTCCTGATTCTATTCATGATCTCATGATATTGTGGTGATTGGGGAAGAATACCACAGAAGTGACATTAGTCTTTTGAAGTCACTTGGAATGGTTTGCCCAGTAGTGGGATTGCTGGATCATATGGTAATTCTATTTTTAGTTTTTTAAGGAACCTCCATACTGTTCTCCATAGTGGCTGTATCAATTTACATTCCCACCAACAGTGCAAGAGCATTCCCTTTTCTCCACACCGTCTCTAGCATTTGTTGTTTGTAGATTTTCTGATGATGCCCATTCTAACTGGTGTGAGGTGATACCTCATTGTAGTTTTGATTTGCATTTCTCTAATAATTAGTGATGCTGAGCAGCTTTTCATGTGCTTCTTGACCATCTGT
>NC_041215.1:6080304-6081151 GCF_002837175.3 Physeter macrocephalus | reverse complement strand
ACCACTTATTGAAGAGACTGTCTTTTCTCCACTGTATATCCTTGCCTCCTTTGTCATAGATTAGTTGACCATAGGTGCATGGGTTTATCTCTGGGCTTTCTATCTTGTTCCATTGATCTATGTTTCTGTTTTGTGCAAGTACCATATTGTCTTGATTACTGTAGTTTTGTAGTATAGTCTGAAGTCAGGAAGTCTAATTCCTCCAGCTCTGTTTTTTTCCCTCAAGACTGCTTAGGCTATTTA
The DNA here is from genome assembly GCF_002837175.3 of Physeter macrocephalus. Lineage (NCBI taxonomy): Eukaryota > Metazoa > Chordata > Mammalia > Artiodactyla > Physeteridae > Physeter > Physeter macrocephalus. The sequence continues at coordinate 6,080,908 of NC_041215.1, read as the reverse complement.
GAGTCTTTTTTGTCTCCATACAAATTTTAAGATTTTTTTGTTCTAGTTCTGTAAAAAATGCCACTGGTAATTTGATAGGGATTGCATTGAATCTGTAGATGGCTTTGGGTAGTATAGTCATTTTCACAATATTGATTCTTCCAATCCAAGAACATGGTATATCTCTCCATCTGTTGGTATCATCTTTAATTCTTTCATCAGTGTCTTGTAATTTTCTGCATACAGGTCTTTTTCTCCCTAGGTAAGTTTATTCCTAGGTATTTTATTCCTTTTATTGCAGTGGTAAATGGGAGTATTTCCTTAATTTCTCTTTCAGATCTTTCATCATTAGTGTATAGGAATGCAACAGATTTCTGTGCATTAATTTTGTATCCTGCAACTTTAGCAAATTCATTGATTAGCTCTAGTAGTTTTCTGGTGGCATTTTTAGGATTCTCTATGCATAGTATCATGTCATCTGCAAACAATGACAGTTTTACTTCTTCTTTTCCAATATGTATTCCTTTTTTTTCTTTTTCCTCTCTGATTGCCATGGATAGGACTTCCAAAACTATGTTGAATAATAGTGGTGAGAGTGGACATCCTTGTCTTGTTCCTGATCTTC
>NC_041215.1:6077386-6077887 GCF_002837175.3 Physeter macrocephalus | reverse complement strand
TTCTGCTGAGAAATCAGCTGTTAACCTTATGGGAGTTCCTTGTATGTTATTTGTCGTTTTTCCCTTGCTGCTTTCAATAATTTTTCTTTGTCTTTAATTTTTGCCAATTTGATTACTATGTGTATCGATGTGATTCTCCTTGGGTTTATCCTGTATGGGACTCTCTGCACTTCCTGGACTTGGGTGGCTATTTCTTTTCCCATGTTAGGGAAGTTTTCAACTATAATCTCTTCAAATATTTTCTCTGGTCCTTTCTCTCTCTCTTCTCCTTCTGGGACACCTATAATGCAAATGTTGTTGCGTTTAATGTTGTCCCAGAGGTCTCTAAGAGACCTCTGGCTATCTTCATTTCTTTTCATTCTTTTTTCTTTATTCTGTTCCACAGCAGTGAATTCCACCATTCTGTCTTCCAGGTCACTTATCTGTTCTTCTGCCTCAGTTATTCTATTATTGATTCCTTCTAGTGTATTTTTCATTTCAGTTATTGTATTGTTCATCCCT
>NC_041215.1:6055811-6077057 GCF_002837175.3 Physeter macrocephalus | reverse complement strand
GGGGCTAATGACAGACTCTGGGAGGGCTCACGCCAAGGAGTACTTCCCAGAACTTCTGCTGCCAGTGTCCTTGTCCCCACAGTGAGCCACAGCCACCCCTCGCCTCTGCAGGAGACCCTCCAACACTAGCAGGTAGGTCTGGTTCAGTCTCCCCTGGGGTCACTGCTCCTTCCTCTGAGTCCCGATGCACACACTACTTTGTGTGTGCCCTCCAAGTGTGGAGTCTCTGTTTCCCCCAGTCCTGTCGAAGTCCTGAAATCAATTCTCACTAGCCTTCAAAGTCTGATTCTCTAGGAGTTCCTCCTCCCGTTGCCGGACCCCCAGGTTGGGAAGCCTGACGTGGGGCTCAGAACCTTCACTCCAGTGGGTGGACTTCTGTGGTATAGGTGCTCTCCAGTCTGTGAGTCACTCACCCAGCAGTTATGGGATTTGATTTTACTGTGATTGCACCCCTTCTACCGTCTCATTGTGGCTTCTCCTTTGTCTTTGGATGTGGGGTATATTTTTTGGTGAGTTCCAGTGTCTTCCTGTCAATGATTGTCCAGCAGCTAGTTGTGATTCTGGTATTCTCACAAGAGGGAGTGAAAGCACGTCCTTCTACTCCACCATCTTGGTTCCTCTTCTTGCATATTGTTTTTTTATTTGCATTTGTTGTGTACCTTTTTTCTTTTCCTTTCAATATGTTTGTGTGTGAGTTTGTGTGTGTGCGTGTGTGTGTGTGTGTTCACTTCCTTCCTTTCTTAGATGACTGGTAGCATATTATAAGCACTTTGTCTGCCTTACACTTTTCATCTAAGTACATCCTGGAAGACCACATGTGTGTAAACAGAGGTCTCTTGAATTCCTTTTCACAACTGCACTGTATTCCATTGGTGGCTGTGCTTTAGTTTCTGCAGCCAGCCCCCAGTTGATGGGCATTTGAGGTGTTTCCAGCCCTTTGCTCTATTTTATAGCTCCCTGATTTATTTTTATTTGCATTTGTATCTTTTTTTTTTTTTTTTTCGGTACACGGGCCTCTCACTGTTGTGGCCTCTCCCGTTGCAGAGCACAGGCTCCGGATGCGCAGGCTCAGCGGCCATGGCTCATGGGCCTAGCCGCTCTGCAGCATGTGGGATCTTCCCGGACCGGGGCACGAACCCGTGTCCCCTGCATTGGCAGGCGGATTCTCAACCACTGTGCCACCAGGGAAGCCCTGCATTTGTATCTTTTTTTTCTTTACCTTTTAAACTTAATATTTTGTTTCAATTCATCTTGTGTAAACGGTATAGTTTTAGATTTGACTTTATTAATCAATCTCTGGAAAATCTTTTTTCTAAATAGGTGAGTTAAAACCACTTGTATTGGGCTTCCCTGGTGGCGCAGTGGTTGTGCGTCCGCCTGCCGATGCAGGGGAACCGGGTTCGCGCCCCGGTCTGGGAGGATCCCACATGCCGCGGAGCGGCTGGGCCCGTGAGCCATGGCCGCTGAGCCTGTGCTCCGCAACGGGAGAGGCCACAACAGAGGGAGGCCCGCATACAACAACAACAACAACAACAACAACAACAAAAACATTTGTATTTATTTATTGATGCAATTGATATGTTTGGCTTCAGTTTTGTCATATTGTTTTTTATAAAGTTATACACATGCATGTATGTATGTGTTTTATTTATATGTGTTTCCTTTGTTCTATTTTATTTGTCTCTGTCATTTTCTCTCTCTCTCTCTCTCTCTCTGTCTATACATTTTGGTATATTTAGAAAACTTTGAATTTTTGTTGTAATAGTTATTTTTATACATTTATTTAATTCTCTTTGTTCCCTTGTTCTTTTTCTCTCTCCTTTCTTTCTCCTTCCTTCCTTCACTCCTTTTTTTCTTCCTTCCTTCCTTTTTTCCTTTCTTCCTTACTTACTTCTCTCTGCAACGGGAGAGGCCACAACAGAGGGAGGCCCGCATACAACAACAACAACAACAACAAAAAAAAAAAAACCATTTGTATTTATTTATTGATGCGATTGATATGTTTGGCTTCAGTTTTGTCATATTGTTTTTTATAAAGTTATACACATGCATGTATGTATGTGTTTTATTTATATGTGTTTCCTTTGTTCTATTTTATTTGTCTCTGTCATTTTCTCTCTCTCTCTCTCTCTCTCTGTCTATACATTTTGGTATATTTAGAAAACTTTGAATTTTTGTTGTAATAGTTATTTTTATACATTTATTTAATTCTCTTTGTTCCCTTGTTCTTTTTCTCTCTCCTTTCTTTCTCCTTCCTTCCTTCACTCCTTTTTTTCTTCCTTCCTTCCTTTTTTCCTTTCTTCCTTACTTACTTCTCTCTTTCTCTCTCCCTTCTTGTTACTATCTGTTGGATCCCTACTAGGAACAATATTGACATTTGCTAGTAACCTCTTCATCCCCTCTATTCCCTCTCCCCAACATGTCCTTTTATTCTCCATAAATACCCATAAGGCAGTAAGTGAGCTTACACTGCTGTTCCTGTATCTTTCCCATTCTCCCTCCATTTCTTCATAATTTTCTCCCTTCCAATCTTAATGTAGTCCTAGTCCAAAGGGTTATGTAGGAATAGAAAACTATGTTTTACCCCTAATAAAATATAGATACAGTATATACATATATATGTTTATATATATATTTTTATAAATTGGTAACATATGTGTGCATATATACTTTTAAAACTGGTAAGTACATATTTGATGGTCGTCACCAGCCCTGCAGCTATGGTTCTCTAGTCCTTTCAGTTTCTGAAGCTGGTTCCTTTGTAAGTATTCCTGGGAGCAGAACTCCAAGTTCTGGCATGCTCGTGACAGTTTTTGTACTTGGAGGTCAGTACGGCTGCATATGACATTCATGACTACCTCTCTTTTTTCTTGAGTATCTTGAACACGTTTATCCATGTCTTCTAGAATGAAGCAATACTTTGAAAATATGCAATTTTTTTTTTTTTGTCTGCATCGGGTCTTCATTGCTGCACATGTGTTTTCTCTAGTTGTGGCGAGCGGGGGCTACTCTTCATTGTGGTGTGCAGGCTTTTCATTGCGGTGGCTTCTCTTGTTGCAGAGCACAGGCTTTAGATGCATGGACTTCAGTAGTTGCGGCACATGGTCTCAGTAGTTGTGGTGCGTGGGCTTAGTTGCTCTGCAGCATGTTGGATCCTCCCGGACCAGGGATCGAACCTGTGTCCCCTGCATTGGCAGGCGGATTCTTAACCACTGCGCCACCAGGGAAGTCCCGAAAGTCTGCAGTTTTTAATAACCTAATCTCAGATATGATTTCCAGTTGCTTCTGCTGTATTCTATTAATTAGAAGTGAGTGAACAGGTCCAGGAAAAGGGATTACACAAAAGCTTGAACACCAGTAGACGGGGATCCTTTGGGGTCAGCTAAGAGGCTGCTTACCACACCATCCTGTTAACTCTAGAACCCCAAAATGAAACAACTCTAAACAAGTTGGAGAATTTAACTATTTCAGTAATGCTATTTTCAGTAACACTACCTTCATGCTTCTACCTAAATTTCCTTCAAATACAGAGATAATGCTTTTTTTGACCTGTTGATACTGTTTTCCATTCTTTTTGATGTCTATTTATTTTAATCTTTGCATTTTTTTTTACACAATCTTCCTTCACATTGGATGGATGAAACTTGTGTGACATCAGTAGAGGAGCCATTTCATCCTGAAACAGAAGGCTTCCCCTGGGTCTGTGTACATGGCATCCAGCCATATGACATGAGTGCTGGCTATTGTCTCGTATTCTGTGGGTATTTTATCCAGAGAAAATAGGAAAAGGATGATGTTTCAGACACAAAGTTCCCTCCCCCTTGCCCTTTTACATCTATCTCATTCTCTCAACCCTCTATGAGGTCAAGGATGTGTCCTGTTTTACAGATGGGAGGTAAATTGACCACAGCTGGTGAAGTGGCCTAAATAGAACTCAAAAGCAGATTTGGGGGTGGGGTGATGAGGGAGACTAAATCTATCCTGATTTCCACTTAATTATTTCTTTGCTTAATGCGGTTGCTTGAACCATTGCCTCTGGTAGAGTTTTTCCTAATTTGGACTTTGAAAAACATCCCACTTCCAAAAAAATAAAAACCTTAGTTTTTTATTCACAGTGGAGCTGGCACTCATATCCTGCTTAATTATGCCTCCATGTTTCTTCAAAAGGTTGTTGAGCAGGGGAGAAAAATTGAGTGAGCCTTAAGCATAATACTTGGCTGATGAAATAGGTATCATTCCTCTAGGGTAGACCAACACAGGGATTTAGCAGGCTAAGTGAGAGTCTCCAAATATTTTAGTAGAGGGCAAAATACTGATAAATTCAAAGCACATTTATAAGAACTTTCTTTTAAAAGTTCTTTTAAGTCTGTGAGCCTCTTGAAGGAAATTTTATCTGATAATATATAATATTATTTAATAATATATAATATATAAGGTCTGATTTCATGTGTCTATCAAATTTTATGTGATAATGTATACTATATATGTACATATACATTTATTTTATATATATATATTGTTCTATTCTCAGGTACTTTGGATGCTGATAAATTTAAAATTTTAATTGCGATTCATTGTACTTGATTTTGCTTTTTAGAAATATTAATAGTTTTCACTTACTGAGCACTTACTCCGTACTGCAGCAGTCCCCAACCTTGCTGGCACCAGGGACCGGTTTCATGGAAGACAGTTTTTCCACAGACGGGGTTGTGCACGGAGGGTTCCGGCGGTAATGTGAGCCATGGGGAGTGATGGGGAGCGGCAGATGAAGCTTCGCTTGCTGGCCTGCTGCTCACCTCCGGCTGTGCGGCCCCGTTCCTAACAGGCCACAGACGGGGACTGGTACCGGTCCATGGCCTGGGGGTTGGGGACCCCTGTTGTACTGGTATCTCTGCTGAGCACTTCACATACATGATCTCATTAAAGCTAAGAACTCCAGCAGGTTGGTAGAAACTATTATCCTGGTTTAAAGATGAGGAAATTGAGGCTTAGAGAGTTTAAGGAAGTTGGCAAAGGTTACACACTGAGTGGCACCACCAGGATTCAGACCAAGGTCAGCCTGACTCTGAGGCTGGCCCCTGGACTGAGTGGCCATGTTGACAGCATTAAAGCTGAAAGGAGGAGAGACATGAGCATTTGGTCCACTTAATGGTGACAAAATCTTAACGAGAAAATCACTTCTCTGCTGGTCCCTGTTCACTAAGATATAAGTTCCCCACTCTCATCTTTCCTCCCTTTAAAGCTGAATCCAGCCTCTGTACCCCGACACTGAATTACATCTCAGAGACAGAGTTTTGGGTGAAGTAGAAAAGAATAGCTTTATTGCTTTTCCGGGCAAAGGGGGCCACAGTGAGCTAATGCCCTCAAAACTGTGTCCTCAGTGGGGGAAGGGGAAGCTGGGACGAAGTGAGAGAGTGGCATGGACATATATACACTACCAAATGTAGGGTGGATAGCTAGTGGGAAGCAGCCGCATAGCACAGGGAGATCAGCTTGGTGCTTTGTGACCACCTAGACGGGTGGGATAGGGAGGGTGGGAGGGAGACACAAGAGGGAGGGGATATGGGGATATATGTATACATATAGCTGATTCACTTTGTTATACAGCAGAAACTAACACAACATTGTAAATTATACTCCAATAAAGATATTAAAAAAAAAAATGTCGGGCTTCCCTGGTGGCGCAGTGGTTGCGCGTCCGCCTGCCGATGCAGGGGAACCGGGTTCGCGCCCCGGTATGTCCTGACCTGGAGGAGGTAGTGATGAGTTTTATTGTAATGGTTCAAAGAGGGCGTGATTAGCTCGTGAACATTCTCCTGATTGGTTGGTGGTGAGGTAAGTGGGAGTCAGCATCACCAACCTTGTGATTCCAACCGGTCTGAGTTCTACGTGCCTGTGGGCAGCATACAGTTAACTTCTCCCACCTGGTGGGGGTTTCAGTATCTGCAAAACAACTCAAAGATATTGTTTTGTGTATCCCTTGAGCCGGAACCAGGACCTTGCCCCAAGGCTGCACTATTGTTTGTTTCTTGACTGTTCCTCCCTCATTCTCTGCATCCCTTCCCTTCCCTAATTAGCAACTGTTTGAACCTGCCCTTTGGAACTCAGGGAAGGTTATGGAGGCTGAGTGAAGCCTATTTCCTGTAACTCAGAAATGGAGGACACAGAAAGGCTTTTGTGCCCAGGAACCCCAAAGGGTCCTGCTTGCTTTCACCTTCGGTTGCCTTCAGCCCTTTTAGCTCTGTCTGCTCACCTCTACCTCCATGGGGTCAGCTAACCACAAGCAAGCAGCATTGCCTAGAGGCTAGGAGTCCTAACCTTGACTCATAGTACCTGTGTGTTTTGGGGCCAACTATTTAATCTTGCTGAGCTCCAGTTTCTCCTTCTCTAAAATAATGATAATTATTAACACCTACCTTGTATGGTTATCCGAAGATTAAATGGAATAATATATATAAAAAAGGAAAGCATAGTGCCTGGCATGTGGTAAGTACTTAATGAATAAAAATTAACATTAAAATGATCTATCTATCTACATACCTATCTATCCATCTATCTGCCTCTGTGTCTATGCCAGATTCTCCAAGGGAATATTACAGGACACAGAAATAAACTTTGCACCTCTCTTTAAACTATCACTGTATTCACTGGTTAATTTAAAGAGCAAGTCAAGTTCCAAAACACAAATTTATTTTATTTTCTGAGGCGCAGATGCCCCATTTCAGCCCTTCACTATCATTCCTGGGAGAGGTTTGTAGTTTTGTCCCAAAGCAGATATTTGGATGGGGTGGAGTGGGATCAAAGGAAGAAGGACAGCCAGCAGTGGGGCGTGATTTTGCATCTGCCCCAGCATCTCTTCTGAGATGGATGCCAACATGTACAAAGGTTCTAGGCAAGGATGACATCCAGCCAATTTGCATGGTATAACAGTGTTGATTGTTTAGGGCTGATGTCCATTCTGACTGGATGTTCTGGGTGTTAAACATTTCTAACATTCTCCCTGGTTCTGGCTGGTCTCCATGGTCTACAGCTAGAGGCTTCTGCCCCAAGCCAGCACCTGGAATTTTAGCAAGCGAGAGCAGATATCTAGAACATTCTTCAAGTGCTGCTGTCTGGAAGGTGAGATCGGGGTCTCCAAGGAGCACGTGATCTCCATGGACCACCGTTTTTCAACTTGATCAACTCCTGAGTCCATTCTTTTGGGTTAGAGCAATGACATTGAAGACTGTATTCCCTGTTCACCCAGTAACTCTCCTCTACAGACCATCAGAGCTGAAAGGAAGTCTCAAGAGGTTATTTCATCAGGCCCTAGTGTCCATGAGGCACACCGGGAAGCTTGTTAAAATGCAGATCCCAGAGCCTCACTAGACTGATTTAGCACGGTAAAGGCAGGACCTCAGAAACACACATTCCTAACAAGCCCATCAGGCATTTCTCATCCTGATGGTCTGACCACTTGGAGAAATACCCACATCATGCAATTGTCTTATTTTGTAGATGAGGAAAATTGATTAAGGCCACATAGTGAGCGTGTGATAGGAATTGGATTCCCAGTTGGCAACCTCCTCGAGTGTCAATAATGGTTCTCACCAGGCTGGCAGAGGACCCTGGAAGACAGAAAGTCCCAGGTGCCGGGTCTTGGGAGAATTGATAGATGCAAAGAATGAGAGATAAGAACAGGCAAAGAAGCAAGCAAATCATGTGTAGGAAAAGCCAGCTGAGATATAATTGGGAGCACCAAGGGGGCCCAAATCCTACTGTGGACTCACTCTACCCCACTTACTGCTCCCCATGACCCTGAGAGACAGCGACTATCATCCAGTTTTGCGAAAAGGAAAATGAGATCCACAGAGAGAAAGCGACATGCCCAAGAGTATATTAAATGCAGTAAGTGAAACAGTCAGGAAAATGACAATGTTCATGATGTGAAATGATGGTGGTCACGTTGATGATAGTTATGGTGATGATGATGGTGATGATGGTGAAACGATGGTGGTGACATTGCTGATGATGGTGACGGGGTTGACAGCCATGAAGACATGATCACGACAGTGATGATCATGATGGTGACAGTGATACTAGCAAGTAAAGGTAATAACTGTCATTTCTAGAGCTTGGCCCTGGGTCAGCCTCTATGTTAAGAACATTGCACCCATTATTTCACTGACTCTGCATCCAGCTCTAAGAAGTAAGTGTTTAGCGCCAGGCCTTTCCGCTCCAAATTAAGGATTTTTAATAATATTACCTACACTCTCCTCTTGCCATCAGGGAAGAAAAATCAGTGGGTCATCATTCTCTTGCCCTCCTTTAAAACTTTGGGAAGAAGGAACTATCAGTGAGCTGAAAACTTGGAGTTCTGACAATGTGAAAGGCACGCAAGTGAACAGAGGAGCAGATAGTGATGGAATCTGCTTGCCAGGACTGTATAAATAGCAACTTGTACCTACACTGCACCTCATCTGCACATATCAAAAAGCACATTAGAAGAACATTAAAATGTCAAGTGGGTTAAATCTGAAATGTGACCTACCTTATTATCTTGTGAGGGGGAAAAACTGTCAAGAACTCAAATCTTCCTGGCTGCTTTGGATATGCAGGGCACTGCCGGGGCCCTTCTGGGGAGACTCGCCGAGGCCCACTCCCAAGGGAGCCAGAGTTCTCTAGGGCATTATTCACTTTCACAGTCACAGCTCTGGCCTGAAAGTTTGGGGCAATTATTGTAGGGAGCCTTCTCAGGGTGTCTTTTCTACAATAGTCTATGTTGCTTCACTGGTTACTTTCTCAGTACGGAGGCTGCAGGTGGAACACAGTTCCCCAGCCACCCTTCCCACTGCTGCCTGAAAACAAGCCTTTGGACTTGTGTATGATCAAGGTGGCACCACCAGCTGCTTTGGGGAATTCTCCCTGGGGGCTTGTAGGTTACCAGCTGGAGACACTGATGAGTCCAAACATCTCAAGCAACTCCATTGCCAGTCTCGCTGCTCTCTGATGGCCACCAAAATTCTGGAACACTGGGGAAAGTGTTTGGATTCAGCAGAGTCAAGAATTCTGTTGAGGGCTTCCCTGGTGACGCAGTGGTTGAGAGTCCGCCTGCCGATGCAGGGGACGCGGGTTCGTGCCCCGGTCCGGGAAGATCCCACGTGCCGCGGAGCGGCTGGGCCTGTGAGCCATGGCCGCTGAGCCTGCGCGTCCGGAGCCTGTGCTCCGCAACGGAAGAGACCACAACAGTGAGAGGCCTGCGTACCACCAAAAAAAAAAAAAAAAAAAATTCTGTTGAGAAGGTCTGAATTCAAAAGATTTTATAAATTGGAGAAATCATCCAAAGAGGATTCGCCAGCACGTCTGGCAGAAATAGGTTCATGGTGTACTTTGCCAGGGGTCCATCTATCAGCCATCACTCTGAGGGTCAAGGAGAGGAACATGGGATGTCTGAGGATTGCAGGGCTGTGTGTTTGCTGGTTTCCCCTTGTGGGGGTGGGAATGATACAAGCTTCTGATCAGGTCAGGGGGGTGGGTGGCACGAAAGGCCACTGTCTGGCAAAGACTCGGTGGTCGTGGTGGAGTGCTACCTCCCTGCTGTCCACCCGAGACACAGCCCTCCCCCTCTGGCTCCACAAACAGAAGCCGTAGATGGGCTCAGCTCTCCAGTCCTAGCCCAAGAAGAACCCAGAACACTGTACTGATTGCCTTCCTTTTCTGGCCAGCGTGTTTCAGGTGCTTTTGGCTGAGTAAATAACAGCAAAAGACTCAATGTAACTTAAGTAAAGAAGGTAATATGTTAGCTCATGTGACTGAAGAAGTCCAGAAAATGAGCTAGCTTCAGGTGAGGCTTGACTCAGAGCCTCAGGAGCAATGGGCAACAAGGATGATAGTAGCTAACATATACTGAGTGTTTTGCTCTTTGTCAGACATTCTCCTAAAACTTTTCTTGTTAATTCTCAGGAAAAGACTCTGAAGTAGGGATTATCACATCCTCTCTTTAAAGATGGAGGAATAGAGGCACAGAGAGGTTAAGTAACATGTCCAAGCTCACACAGCTTGTAAGCAGAAAAACTGGACTTGGAACCTTGCTCATTTGGTACCAGAGCACTGACCCTTAACCACTGTTCTGTGTCACCTCTTCATTGGACCAAAGTGGAAGTTTTTGTTACCCTTGAAGAACTCATGTTTCAGCAGGAGAGGCAGAGAAAGAAGATAATCACAAAGCAATGTTAGGCATGTGATGCCATATGAAGTAATACTGAGATGAGCACAGACCTGAAAATCTATCTGACAACTCCATCCTCACAGCAAACTGAATCTAAATCACCCTAGACAAGCAGCCTTTCAACTACCTGGAGAAACCCTGGTGGTATTGGCTTCAGAAGTCCTCTTTCCAGCTCTCTATTTAGGCTATTTTATTACAAAGGCTACACTGCTCATAATTACTTGTGTCTCCTTCAAGAGAGGAAAACCACTTGCCCCCTGGGCAGTTTTGCATTTAGCCCCCTAGAGAGATTTCAGCAGCCCTCTCTTGACATGGCAGAGAACTGGGGCATCTGCCGAGCCCTGGATGCCAAAGGCACCAGGGCAGATGCAAGATGAGCATCTTATGATGTGAGCAGGAGAGAGTGGCAAGGGCAGGGCCCAGATCAGATCAACATGGGTGGAATCCCAGCTTGGTCACCTACTAGCTCTGTGACCTTGAGCAAATCATGTCTCCTGCCTGAGTCTCCCTTTTCCCTTTTCTCACCTAAAATGGAGACAGTAATACCTACCTTTACCATGTCAGGATTAAATGTGGTAAAATGTGCAGATTCTTTCATATATATATATATATATATATATATATATATAAAAATATAAAACAGAAAATTTTTGTGCATTACCTGGTGCATATTAAATATTCAATACATGCTAGTTCTGCTGAGATTTTCATTTATCCCCTGAAGCATGCCGTTGATGATTTAGAAACAGAGCAGACCCTCCTCTTTCTTGGACATGACATTTGAGATTGATTAGCATGGCCATCAATCCATGGCTCAGCAGTTGAAATCTTAAGCTAGTTTTGTTGTTCACTAGTCACTGCTGTGAATACCATGATTCCTATTTAGGGTCTGGAGGTCAATTCAAATCATGCATTTTATTGAGAAGATTGTTTCAGCTGCATTCATAAATCCAGGAACGGTCTCATGATTCACTCTGCAAGGATGTCAGGCACGTAAATAACCAGCTAATTAAGCCTACTATAGAAATGCCTTAAGTTGGTTGTTTTAATTTGATAATTTATTCATACATGGAATATTAATTGAGTATCTGCTATATGCCAGGCACAATTCTTACTGCTGGGGACACAGCAGTAAATCAAACAGGCATAGTCCCATGTCTCACCAAGCTTAGCTTCTCAGAGCTTTTCCCTATTTTCCAGAGCAGGGTGAAGGTTGGAGGGGAAAGGCCAGCAAGGAGGTCAGGTAAGAGGCTGTTCTGCTAAACATGTTAATTCCTAGTGACATATGGTGTGACCTGAGGTTGGACAATAGGACTGATGGGGCGAGATGGGGGTGGGGAGTTGAGGGTCAACAAGGAGAAGCAGGAAGCTTTATCCAGAGAGTGGCCCCGGGTGGATGGGGAGCTTCTCACTGACTGCATTTGTGCCTAGCCCTGGAAAGCTGGCAGCGATTAGGGTGATTAGCTGTGCAGTGACACGCCCCCACCCCCAGGAACACTCTAAAGGTAAAATGCCATCACATTCAAAACAGTAAAAAACTGCAAAGTCCCACACTTGATTCTTGCACATGGCCACAGTGAAGACCCACAATGAAGTTCAGTACCATACTTAAATCCACCTCCTGTCTCTCTGGTTTGTCTGTCAGAGACATCTTTCTAAAGGATAAATTTGATCAAGCTTTTCTCTGTTTTTGTTTTTTTAATGCCTTCAGCAAAATATCCAACCCCATTAAGCAGCTTACGAGGCTTGTTGCTTTCTGCCTCTCTCTCTAGCTCTCTCTCCCCTACCTGCCCTGTGCCCAGCCCACCCCAGTCATTCATCATGCCCTCTACTTGCAAGGCCCTGCCCCACCATAGCCCTCCTGGCAAACTCCTATCCACTTCTCAAGACCCAGCTCAAAAAATCCCTCATTGCAAAATGTTCTCAGATTCTTGCAAGCAGAGCCAAATACTCCCCACTTTGCATTACCCTGGGGGTTTGTGCATCCTGAAGATGGCCTCCCCGCTCTTCTGCCTTCACTGGGCAGCTGCAACTGGGTTATAGGGTGCACAGCCCTGATGTGTGTGTGTATGGGGGGGGGGGTGAGAGGTACTTTCAGGACCAGGAAAAATAGCAGGTGAAGGTGAGAAGAAGGGGTGGGTGGCACTATCAATCAGCACCAGCAGCAGGGTGAGGCAATGAGCTTATCTTCCTGCACTGGGCCTGGCCCCTCCAGGGCTGGGCATGCCTCCTTCACCTCTGATCTGCACAGTTTAGCACAGAGCCCTGGACTTGGCACCTGTTTGCTGAGCTGAAGAATTCCCCTGCCACCCCTGCAAACATTTTCCTGATTGACCTGCCCCTCTTCCCATGTTAGAGTTCCCCCTCATCCCAAGAAATGGGAGTGTTCGCTCAATACGACTTGGATGGTTTAACCAGTGTTAGATGCTGCGGGGCCATTGAAGTGAGGCCCACAGTTCTTTCCCTCAGGGAAGGTGCCGTCTACCTGGAGGACGTAGAATGAACAGTCATGGTTCGGGTATTAAGTCTTTTAAGGAATTTCTGTGTTCAGGTAACTGATGGTACTACATCACAGGGTCAGGAGAGCCATTTATCCCCGTGCAGCACAGATTCCCAAGCTTTGTGATTTGAGTCCTTATGATTTTATTTGACCTCATGACATGGCTTCCCCTCTTCCACTCCTGAAACATGCTTCCTGACATACCCACATTCATTTTCTAAATTACAGGAAATTAAAATAACATTGAAAATTGCCCAACCGCTTTGAGATAAGGAGAGATACCCCAGAGGGTCACAGAATCGGGGCAGAGAACCCCAGCTGGCAATGACAATGGAGTAGGGCATGCACGTGTCAAACCTTCCTTTCTGTCCCCACCTTCCATCCTCCTGGAAGCAGCAGGACGAGCACACCTGGGCTTGGAGCCAGGCAGCCCTCAGTTCAAAACCTAGCTCTGTCTTTTCTTTGTTGTGAGACTGTGGGCAAGCCCGGTTTCCTTCTGAGCCTCAGTCACCTCATCGGGGCAATGGGCACGGTGCTGCAGTACTGCCCTCTGCAAGTGAGGATGGAATAGCACAGGGAAGGCAGCTGCATGGGCAAAGGGAGGGGGGAGGGGCATGTGGTAAGAGCTGTACAAAATGGTAACTGTTCATAATACAATCCCAGATCCCAGTTCTTGCAAGACTCTCACACGCATTTTTCATACATGACCTCTTTAGTGTCATGGAAAAGGGGCATGGGCGCTTGGTAACCTTAGGTGTGAGATTGGATAACTGTATTGTCTTCTAGGGCTGCTTTAACAAAGTACCACAGATGCGGCAGCTTAGATGATAGAAATTTATTTTCTCAGCATTCTGGAGGCTAGAAGTTCAAGATCAAGGTGTCAGCAGGGCTGATTCCTTCTGAGAACCCCTTGGCTTGCAGATGGGCCTCTTCTCCCTGTGTCCTCACATGGTCTTCCCTGCCTGTATGTGTCCTAATCTTTTCTTTTCTTTTTTTTTAAATGGAAATGCATTTCTTTTCTTTCTTTCTGTATTTTATTTTACTTTTGGCTGTGTTGGGTCTTCGTTTCTGTGCGTGGGCTTTCTCTAGTTGTGGCGAGCGGGGGCCACTCTTCATCGTGGTTTGCGGGCCTCTCACTATCGCGGCCTCTCTTGTTGTGGAGCACAGGCTCCAGACGCGCAGGCTCAGTAGTTGTGGCTCACGGGCCTAGGTGCTCCGCGGCATGTGGGATCTTCCCAGACCAGGGCTCGAACCCGTGTCCCCTGCATTAGCAGGCAGATTCTCAACCACTGCGCCACCAGGGAAGCTCTAATCTCCTTTTCTTGAAAGAACACCAGTCAGATGGGACTAGAGCCCACCCTAATGACCTCATTTTAACTTAATTATTGCTTAAAAGGCATTATCTCCAAATATAATCACATTCTGAGGCTCTGGGGGTTAGGAGTTCAACTTATGAATTTGGGAAGACACAATTCATAACCCGTAATTGTAACTTAGCAAGGGACTACACGGTGTGCTCCAATCGTCAGGCAGAAATGAAGTACTGGGGTGGGGCGGGGGCTAAGAGATTCTTGGATAGCGTTCGGTGCCTCTGTCCCCACCAGGGTCCCAGCCCAGCGGTGGACGGGCAGCCAACCCCCTGCTGTCACGCTTGGCCACCTTGTAGTGGGTTCCCATAGAGATCTGAGAGGCTGCAGAATCTGCCTAATATAAAGGAGATGCCTTCCTGTCACGCCCTCAAAGAACTCGCAGAGCAGATGTCTGCCACTGCAATGAATGATAAATCAGCGCCCATAATGCAAGAGGCCGGGCATCCTTGGGTCTGTCTATCTGCGAAGGCTTTCAGTCCTCAGAAGGGCTGAAAGGAGCCAAATTAGAGTTCACTTTGAAGAGTCAAAAGCTGGAGATGAAACTATTTAGTGTTTTGTTGTTGTTGTTGTTGTTTTTGTCTTTCACTTCCCCACCTCATCCCATTACTGCTATAGGCAAGACTTTTGAAGAGCAATTTTCTTTTCAATAGAATTCCTTTTCTTTGAGAATATAAAGTACAAAATCCAATTTGTTCAACATTCTTAGAGAACCTATTACATACCAGGTACTGTGCTAGGGCTTTCATTCCTATTATGTCAGTTAAAGCTCAAAACAGCCTTGAGAGAGAGATGCTATGATTCTGATTTTACTGCTGAAGGACATGGAGGATCTGTGGGGGGGAAGAAACATCTCAATGACTCTCTTTTGCAAGTTGACTGAACCGGGACTTGCAGAGTTCTAATTCCCTTGCATGATGCATTTGGCTTTACTGATGCACTTGGTTTTGCTTATTTTCTCAGAACCAGAAGTACTTGGGCACCAGCCTGTGCCTTGAGGTCAGCACATCCATGGCACAGACCAAGGGCAGAACTTTGAACTCACACACTGGCTTCCACTTGGGATGTGCCCTTTGCTCCCATATTTCCATCCATTCACTCTGAGCATCTTCCCACATTTTCTTTCTTCCTTTGACCTCCTTATGTTTTCTTCAAACTGTAACAGCTTGACAATGTGGGCTCAAATGCATCAGCTTCTCCATAGCTCTCCTCTAGGGAACAGATTTATTCCTCAAAAGTCTCCTACAACTTGAGTATCAGCATTTCTAATTACATTTTGCCATTGGTCCTTAGCATAAAATCAGAAAGGTGTTCTGGGGAAAGGATAGAACCAAGCCAAAAAATGAAAACCATATTTCACGATGCAGAAAACTTTGTGAAATCACCCCTTTGTGAGGGAGGAAAGGAAGATTTAATAAAGCATGATTATTACTAGCAAAAATACATTTTAAAATAGGGTAGCAGCTCAGTTAGATTTGTTTCATGAAATCATCGTCTTGGCAGCCACCACCTATGGGTCACTTACTATGTGCCAGGCTCTGTTCTAAGACTTCTGTATGAGTTAACTCATTTGCTCCTCATCACTACTTGATAAGGAGGAACTGCCATTAGCCCCATTTTACAGAGAAAGCTGAAGCTTGTAAAGGTTGAATAAGTACTCAAGTTCAAGCAGGAGGAAAGTGTCAGGGGCGGACTTTGAACTCAGGTGGTCTAGCTCCAGAGCCCATGCTCTTAGTCATAAAGCAAAGTGATTGCTGTATTACTTTGCTGAGAAAGTTTGGGGCTGGCTGCTCCCTTGGAGGTGAGTATAGAGAGAGGAAAAAATGTCTAAAAATGGATATCTCCCTGCAACCTCCTGAGGACTTCTCCAAACATGATGCTTTCTGTACAGTGATCATGAGAGAAATTCAAAAAGTCTAGGAAGAACATGGAAGCAAGGTATGCAATTGCCCATCCCCCCAGAGTTTTACCATTTAAGTCACATAAAGAGCTGGGCTCATATTGCCTTAAAAATAGAGAGTGTCTCAAAGATCAGGAAAGAAGAATAAAAATATGACAGACTTAAGAAGGAAGACTGGTCAGCTTCTAACTTGGAAGATACAGAAACAGGGATGCCTTGAACAGTTAGGTGAGAGAGAGCCTTGAGCAGTTGACTCCCGTGTCAGATTATTGTGATGATCAGCACACAACTTGAAACCTTAATCATTCACTCACCCAGCGAAGTCCACTTCTTCTGGATCCAGCCTCACTAGTGGGGCGGATTCCATAGACTGATTCATTCAACCCCCTCTGGCATGCCTTCTTATATCATGGAGACAGGAAAGTCATAAACTACATCTCCCAGACTCCCTTGCAGTTAGGATTCTATCTGTAACCTGGGTCCACCAAGAAGATTCATTCATGCAAGACTTGGAAGGTGGAAGTAAGCACCTGGTGGCAGACAGGCAGAGCACATCTTGTGGCAAGCTTGGTGGCAGGGGAGTTTGGATTTTCCAGGGCAGTGGTGGTGGATGTTTTTGGTCAAGTCTCATTATGTCTGGAGAGCATCAGGTAGTATAATGGGATTTCCTTTAGAATTATCTCATGGTATGACTGGTGCTATTGTCTGAATGCTTTTGTTCCCCCAAATTCATATGTTAAAATCATAACCCACAAAGTTATTGGGTATGGTAGGGCCTTTGGGAGGTGATTAGGTCATGTGGTTGGAGCCCTCATGACTAAGATTAGTACCTTTATAAAAGAGGCCCCACAGAGCTCCCTACACCTTTTGCTGCATGAGGATTCAATGAGAAGTTTGGAACCCAGGAAGAGAGCCTCAC
Organism: Physeter macrocephalus; assembly: GCF_002837175.3. Taxonomy (NCBI): domain Eukaryota; kingdom Metazoa; phylum Chordata; class Mammalia; order Artiodactyla; family Physeteridae; genus Physeter; species Physeter macrocephalus. Next base: position 6,060,164 of record NC_041215.1, on the reverse strand, counting down.
CATACCATGCTGGCACCTTGATCTCAGACTTCCAGCCTCCAGAACAGTAAGAAAAAAATTCCTGTTGTTTCTAAGGTACCTAGTCTGTGGTGTTTTGTTATAGCAGCTTGAATAGATTAAGACAACAGGGTCTATCTCTTAGCTACTTGTGCCTAGCTCTACAACATCTAAATATGCTTCCCTGGCCCTTCTAGAAATTCTAAGTGTCCTAAAGCTTGCTGCTGTAACAAATACCCCTCAAGTATCTCAATGGCTCCATACAAGAAGTTTATTTACCTCTTACATCCAAAGATCGGTGGATTGTATCAATGTTTTTCCGGGTTGTGATATTTTACTACAGTTTTGCAAGATGTATAATGGGGGAAAACTGAGTAAAGGATACATGGGATCTCTTTGTATTATTCTTTCCAACTGTATGCAAATCTATAATTGCCATAAAATTAAAATTTTATTTAAATGGAGATTTGCATGTGGGTGGTCTTTGTGGGCCAGGCCTGGGAAAGGAACAGGTCATGACTGCTCACATCCCATTGGCTAGAACTTAGTTACCTGGTCACACCTAACCACCTGGGGGTTTTAAATGTAGCCTGGATGTGTGTACAAAAAAAAAAAAAAAAGATGAAACGGGTTTGGTGATTAGCTGGACAAGTTCTACAGTGTTCTCTGTAAACCATCACTGCTCTGTAATAAACTCTGTTCTGCTTCAGTGGACTAAAGTCTGTAGTTTGCAATCAAGAATGTTTTTAGACCAGAGCACCTAACATGTTTACCTTGGGCCCTTGTGCAGTGTGGCTAAAATAAGACTGCAACAGGCAGTCCCCGTGTCACTGTATTTCTTACTTTACTTCCTGAACTCCCAATCTCCTGTGAAAGAGACATATTGGACTGGAAAGCTTGCTTTGCTTTCTTCATAAGAACTAGCCCAGGGCACTGGCAGATTCTCTTGAAAAAATAAGCCTCATATAAAACCCAGGAAATGAAAAGAATTCTGTCTTGCCTCCTCTTGGCAATCTGGGAGCCTATTAATGAAGCCAAATGGCCAGAGGGGGAGAAGCAGGGATTCACGGAGGTTGAGTCAGGCCCACATGAAAGGGCACACCAAGCACACTACGGACACTTAAAACCCTGTCATCTTTCCTGTCCCCGGAGAGTAACTGCACACACACCTCTTTCTGGGAGTCTGGTTTCGGCTAGGATTTTAACAAACTGGATTGTTCAAAGGGACCCATCAAAATTCCTGGGGCCTCTTATGAATTTGAAATTGCTCCACAAGTTCAGAAGCAGCTCAACACTTATGAAGACTTGAAGCAGAACTTGGCATTGACAAAGAAGTAGGCTCTTAGCTAACAAACAGTTGTCTAGTTTGTTCCTTTGTGTGAACGTATTGCCTAATTTTATATATATTAAATAATACAATTGTCTTTTTTTTTTTTTTTTTTTTTTTTGCGGTACGCGGGCCTCTCACTTTTGTGGCCTCTCCCGTTGCGGAGCACAGGCTCCGGACGCGCAGGCTCAGCGGCCATGGCTCACGGGCGCCGCTCCGTGGCACGTGGGATCCTCCCGGACCGGGGCACGAACCCGTGTCCCCTGCATCGGCAGGCGGACTCTCAACCACTGCGCCACCAGGGAAGCCCTACAATTGTCTTTTTTTAACAAGCACTTTGCTTTTCCTTATAACTGATTTTCTATCTACTTGCCTCCTATTTCAAATGTAATCAGAGCTTTTCTTTTCACTCCCCTGCATGTTATTATATGATGCTGCCCTAAATAGAACCCCTTGTTATGAGAGAAACACTCTCTATTTCCTGAAGACCTACTGTGCATTAGGCCCTTAGCCAGATGCTCCTATGTGCATCATTTCATTAATCTTTAACTCAGCTCTGTGATATAAGGATGATTATTCCCATTTTTAAATCAAATTTTTTTAACGAAGCATCGTTGATTTACAATGCAGTGTTAGTTTCAGGTGTACAGCAAAGTGATTCAGTTATACATATATATCTATTCTTTTTCACATTTGTTTCCTTTATAGGTTATTACAAAATATTGAGTATTGTTCCTTGTGCTATATAGTAGGTCCTTATTGGTTATCTATTTTATATGTAGTAGTATGTACACGTTAATCCCAAACTCCTTAATTTATCTTCCCCCTTCACTTTCCCCGTTGGTAACCATATGTTTGTTTTCTAAGTCTGTGAGTCTATTCTGTTTTGTATATAAGTTCATTTGTATCTTTTTTTTAATATTCCACATACAAGCAATGTCATATGATATTTGTCGTTCTCTGTCTGGTTTACTTCACTTAGTAGAATAATCTCTAGGTCCATCCATGTTATGGCAAATGACATTATTTTGTTCTTTTTTATGGCTGAGTAATATTCCAGTGTGTGTGTGTGTGTGTGTGTGTGTGTATGTGTGTGTGTGTGTGTGTGTGTGTGTGTGTGTGTATATACCACCTCTAACTTTATTTTTAGTTTTTTTAAGGAACCTCCATACTGTTCTCCACAGTGGCTGTACTAAATTTTTATTTGGTGATAATTAGAGATTTGCATACAGTTGGAAGGAATAATTCAAAGAGATCCCATGTATCCTTTATTAAGTTTTCCCCAGTGATGCATCTTGCAAAACTGTACTATAATATCACAACCAGATCGACACTGAAACAATCCACTAATCTTTGTCAGATTTTCTCCATTTTATTTGTACTCATTTGTGCGTGCACACACCTGTGTGTGTGTCTGTGTGTGTGTCTGTGTGTGTATGTGTATTTAGATCTATGCAGTTTTATCACAGGTCTACGTTCATGTAGCCACCTCCACAGTCAAGATACAGAGAAATTCCCTCATCACAAGGATTCCTTCTGTGGCCTTTTTATAACCATGCCTACTTCCTGCCTGCCCCCATCTCCTTAGCTCCTGACAACCACTAATCTGTCTTCTGTGTCTTAATTTTGCCTTTTCAAGAATGTTATTGTATTAGGCAGGGTTCTCCAGAGAAGCAGAACTGTGAATGTTATTAAGCGTTTGCAAAATTACTTTACCCAGAGTCCTTTGGTAACTATTAACTAAAATATTAGATAAATTGGAACACATGGTTCTTGACTGGACCAGGTTTTTCACACTTAGTGTCATTCCTGCTTTCTTCTGGAGTTTCTATCTCTTTTAGATCATCCTTCTGTGTTTAGAGTTTTCCCATCTTCCTATGTCTGTATTTTCTATTTGTGCAGGAGCTACATGGGACAGGGTTTTCCCTTCCCCATCTCAGTGTGGTTGAAGAGTGATAAAATGGCAAGTTCATAAATGCAATTGAAAGAAAAAACAGCAACAACATTTTGTACTAGGTATTCTAAAATGATAGTTACCTACAGGTCATCTGTCATTCAACTATGTACTACCTGCATGGTGAGAAGCAATTCAGTAGAGTTAAGAATGCCAGCCCTGGAGCCACTGCCTGTGTTTAAATTCCACAAGGCATCTACCTTTCCTCTCTGTGCTCAGTTTCCCATAGCAAAAATGATGTAATAAAAGAACCTACCGTATAGTGTTGTTAGAAAGATGTAAAGCATTTAGCCCAATGCTTAGCACAGAGTACTGTTAGCTATCTCTGCTTTTATACCAGAGAAGAGGAAGAAAAATGGGTGATAGAGTCAAAAAGGAGAGGTAAAGAGGAGATTTAGAGAGGTAGCTTAGGGGATGCACTAAAGCAAGTTACTGAAGCAAGACCCACAAGACAGCTTAGAAACCGCAGAGAGGATTTTCAGAGACACACAGAACAGACCTCAGCATCCCCTCTGGAGAGCACTTGGTTATCCCTTCTCTTGTTCGCAGCCAGTATCTCCAGCAGGCATTGTGGGGAATTCACTGGCCAGGATGCTAAATAGAAAATGGTAGGGGCTGGGAGGTACCCATTATGATTCCGGTTAACCAGAACAAATGGGAGAAACAAGTCTGGATGGAGCTTTTTGGTAAAGTGGTGAAGATTCAGAGTATGAATATATGTTACAGATGAAAGAAGTGTCTGTTGCCAACATAGCAAGAGCTGCCCTGGAAAGTTCAAATCCAGTGGTAAGTTATGCCATAACAATAGTAGTGGAAATAACATTCATTGCCATTAACTGAGGACTTCTTATGTGCTATAGACACTTTAAAAAATGGTTTTAGTGATGTTTCTCATTTTACAGATGAGGCACCTGAGGCTGGTGATGATGAGGTTAGTGATGAATCTCAGGGCATCTTGTGAGTTTCCAGATTGTGGGGATTCAAACTTTGCGTTCTTTTTTTTTTTTTTTTTTTTTTTTTTGCGGTACGCAGGCCTCTCATTGCTGTGGCCTCTCCCGTTGCGGAGCACAGGCTC
>NC_041215.1:6027219-6055790 GCF_002837175.3 Physeter macrocephalus | reverse complement strand
CAGGCTCCGGACGCGCAGGCTCAGCGGCCATGGCTCACGGGCCCAGCCGCTCCGCGGCATGTGGGATCCTCCCGGACCGGGGCGCGAACCCGCGTCCCCTGCATCGGCAGGCGGACGCGCAACCACTGCGCCACCAGGGAAGCCCAAAACTTGCGTTCTTAATTCCTGTGGCCCTGGGGAGGGCAGAGAAGAAAGAGGGGTTCTGGAGGATTCACCCTATCTCCCAACATCTTGAGAAGGATGCTGAACATTTTACCTCTAAATTGGTCACTGTAACCGCTTGGCAGGGAGGCATTCGGAGACGCATCAGTGGGGACGTGCTAATGGCAGGAGGCCTCAGGCTGTCCCCCAAACTGAGAAGTACTGGAGTTTGTGGGAGCTATAGAAGAGGGAACAGTAGCAGTTGAATGCAAGCGTCAGGAATAAGAATCATCAAGGCAGGTCTACTATTGCTTAAATTACCCAAAGATTTGAAAGATACTTGCTTGAAACATCACTGTCTCAGTTAAGGATTCAGTGCAAATGTTTTCAGATGCTCTACATTTGGGAACAGAACGCTATTTTCTAAACAAATCCACAGAGGATATTATAAATACAAAAATATGTGTGTTGTGTGTGGCAGCGATTGCTCTTTTTCCTGATTCCCTTCTTTGGGCACTTAGGAGGTCACCAAGCATCCCAGTTTGCTTGGCTGAGTCTGGTTTCTGCCTGTTGTCCTGGCTTAATTATGAAGACATCCCCTTTCACTCCTCAGAGAATCCCAGTTCGGAGGATAAACTACATGCTCATCCGAGGTCGCAGTGAGAATGATAGACCCATGTCTATGGTAAGACCCAAGTTCACTTGGACACAAGCATGGGTCCCAGGACTGAGGTCATTCCCAAGCAGGGTCAATCCATAACCTCCCCAGGATGGATTTGTGAATGTTGAGAGAGAGAAGTACTTCATGTTTCTGTTGCTATTTTGTAAAATATATGCTTGGAGCCAGAGGTGGCTGCATAGAGTAGGCCTGCCCAGAAAGTGAGTGAGAGTGGGCCAGCATACAGAAGATAACAGAGCTGAGAGGTCCAGAGACAGAGAAAGAGACAGAGAGAGAATAAGAGAGAGAGAGAAGGAACCAACTAACCTTGGGGACATGAGGACGCCCTTCATCCTTGCAGCCATGCTGAACCCTAAAGCAGCAGTCCTCAGCCTTGCTGGCACCAGCGACCAGTTTCATGGAAGACAATTTTTCCATGGACGGGGTGGGGTGGGGGAATGGTTCAGGCAGTAATGCGAGCGATGGGGAGCGGAGGATGAAGCTTTGCTGGCTTGCCCGCCACTCACCTCCTGCTGTGCGGCCCGGGGGTGGGGGGACCACTGCCCTAAAGCACCTAGTTACATGAGTCAATAAATTTGCTTTTATTTTTAGTTGGTTTAAATTGGATTTCTGCTGTTTGCAACAGAGAACAAAAATCTGAGCAATCTGAAAGGGAACAGACATCTCTCATGTTCCTATCGAAGGAAATTTGTACTGAGTACTTTATATGATCTATGTCATTTAATCTTGGCAAAAAGCACGTCAGGTGTGACTCATTAACCCCCTTGCGTAACTGAAAAAATCCAAAATTCAGACATCAGTGACTTGTTCAAGGTCAAGCATAGCCAGGAAGAGGCTGGCCATTAATTCAGAGCCCGTGCCTCCTTATCATACCATGTGAACAGGTTTGGCAGGTGGGAGGCCACACTGATGCTCCTCCGTGTCCTTTCCGGAGCTCTGAATCCCACTGCCTGAAATCCACGCGCCTGCACCATCTTTTTCGTTAATGATCTTCTCTATTTCCCTGAAAAATGCCATGCCTGGTGTTTACCCATAAGTTAACCTTGAACATATCAATGAACACCTTTGATCTCAGTTACCATGGGATACCATGGAAGCCTAAAACACCTGACCCTGTGAACACTGAAAGGATGAATAGGGAAATGCTTGGTGGGCTGCAAAGTACCACACCTGTTGGTTATGTGTTCATCATTCTCTTAAATCTGAGTCAGTCTTTCCTGAACCAATCCTTATATTACTTTCCAGCAGGCAAGAAAATCTTGTATACCAGGCAGACCAACCGATCTGGTTTGCCCAGGTCCAAGGGGTTTTCCAGGATGCAGAACTTTCAGTGCTAAACCTGGACAAGTCCCAGGAAAACTGGGACGGCTGGTTACCCTGCCGTGCACTGACCTTCTTATACTGCCTTCCTTGGTACATGAGGAAGAGGCTCATCTGGAATTTTCCTCCCTCTCCACTTAATTGCTGTCTGGTCTTGGGCAAGTCATTTCATCCATTCATTCATTTATTTACTCATAACTATTTATTGGACGCCTACGTGGTAAAGCACTGCTGCCTCAATTTCTTCATTTGTAGAATGGAATATTAACAACCACCTTACAGGGTGAGTATAGGAATTAAGTGAAGCCACATTTGTTTGGGGTCCATGGTAGATACTAAGGTGATGACAGTGATGATATCAGGTACCTACAACCGCCGATCTTGAAAAAGCATCCAGCCACCCCACCAAGCCTTTAACTGGAAAGCAGCCCTCTTTACATCTCCTTTCAACATTGCCAACATCTCCTCTAAGAGCTCCTATGAGGCAGAAATTCGACTTCCAGAGCCTGCAGTGAGAGAAGGGTGGGGGGCAGTCTGACCTCAAAATCTCTGGCTATTACAATGGCACCGCTCACATTGTCACCCTGAGAGGGAAGAAGGAAACTGCCCTTCTCTCAGCCTGCCCTAACTGACTGTGAAAGATCCAGTCCAGACTTCTGTTTGGATCACATCTCTTCATCCGCCCACTGAAATGGGACGGGACAGACCTGGAGAGGCAGAGGCCTCCACTAGCCAACAAGCCATCATTTTATATGGACATCACTCAAGCATTTGGATTCTGAACCCAGACACACTCAAAACAGAGGCAAAGCGTATGACTGTCTCAGGGAAAATAAGTAGCTGGGGACAACGATGCTGATGTTAAAGCTGCCCTCCACGGGTGAACATCCAGAGCCTAAATGAAATGGGTTGTGTACCTTTTAAGGAAGGGATAAATGATCAGGAATATCATTCTAAGTTCTGGAAATATTTTTTAAAAATAATAGTTCTAAGGTGTCTGGTTTATGCATTTATGAAGTCCTCCTGGTAAACAGGGGGAACAGAAAGATGAGCGTCACTTTCTCAACCACTGGACCAATATGGCAATCTCAGAGACCCATGCATTGAATTCTCCACTCCTTCAAAATTCCCAGCAAAATTACCAAAAGGATACAATAATATGGGAAATCTATGTAATAAGAAAAAGAAGAATTCTTGTTCTTATCTGATGAGCATCCCTTGACTCGTGTAAATGGTATGGTTTGGGAGGTTGGATACCTTGAAGAGCAGCTCAGCTGAGGTGCAGGGAATGAGGCCTGCCTACGTCGAGTGTTTAAGCAAGGAGGGCTGACTTCTGAACTACCACTCCAGGATATAGAATTTGCAACAAGTGCCAACCTGCTTGAGATGCTATAGGATTCTTAGGCAAAGGCTATTGGGAGGAAGTAATTCAAACTGACTGGGCTACGGGGAGGATGGCGGTGGGCAACCACCATCCTGCTGCTGCTACAGGCTGGCACTGAAGACTGACAATGTTCAGGAGCAGGGATGCTGCCTGTGCTCCGTCCCTGCTCCCCACTGGGCATCCATAGCGTGCAAGGGCACTACAGTCAGAGAAGGGGGTCGGCAGGGATGTGGATGCCTCGCACTAACACGGAGCCACAACAGCAAAGTCAGAAAAGACACCCTTACACATGAGCAAGTGCCTTCCTTTCTCCTCCCCAAAGGCTGCCTCTGCTCTGACCCCAGGATATTACTCAGCTTGAGTAGCATTCGTGGGAGGGAAGGAGAGGAAGTTCTCAGCAAAGCAAACATTCAGAAAGAATGTGACCAACATACATTACCATACAAAAAAAAAGCACTTGTTATAATCTGGCTAAGCTAAAAATAAATCTAGATATAAAACTCAGTTATAAAAACATGAAAGAAATGGCTATGAGCCGTGACACCAACAAAACATGGAGTATCTTCTCATAGTTGATATTTTCTATATGCAATGAAAACTAAAGCATGGAAAGGGTGCCATGAGAGCCCAGAAGAACACATGACAACTCTGCTTAGGGAGCTGAGATGCCATTTGATTTGGGTCTGGATAGATGCACGCTGGTGACTTGCTGGGTAGCCAAGAGAGGAGAGCCTATTCCAGGCAGGTGGGAGGAAAATAGACTTTCAAGCACATCCTGCGTTCAGAATACACAGAAAACACCAGTATGAGGACTTCTGCTTAGACTGGAATTTGAACACAGTTTTACTGCTACTTTCTCCAGAAAGCCCACACAAATGTCCATAAAAAGATTTAAAAACAGACATAAATACACTAGGACAGAGATTGGGTGAACAGACAAGAACAACAAAATTGTGGAAGTTTGATGACAGAAAATCAAGAGATCACTGACCTGGCAGAAGAGAAAGCTGAACCTTCCACTAAAAGTGGAGAATATCTAAATGTAACCTGAGTCGTGCCACAGCACCTCAGAAGATTTGGTTCTGTCTTGGTTTTTCCCTCCTGTATTAGCAGAGCACACCTTCCAGTTAATTCCTGTAAAGGGATGCATGGTTGGAACAGATGTAGCTAACATTTTGCATAAAAAGCAGTTCAACTTGGACCCCTAATCCACCCCATGCTGCCAGAGATGACACTCCTTCACCTTTGCAAAAGACTGAGGTTTTATTCCCTGGTGGTGTTGAACCAGGTGATGACTGGATTCTGGGATTCCAGATTCATCTGAGGCTAGAGCTGTCATATTGATCGTGGAGATTAGATGAAAATCCATATGCTAAATGGTGAGTGTGATGCCTCCTCCACCAGCCACCTTTCCTATCTCAGGGCTAAGAATACTGTCATCCAGGCTTCTACAAACTCCAAGTAAGAAATAGGATTAATGTGCAGGAAACAGGCTACTCTAAGAGAAAAGGCCTACAGGAAACTACAGTTGTGGGGAGCTGGTCCCTGATGAATTAACTTGACCAAATCACCCCACAGTGAAGACCATCAGTCAACTAGTCAACCAGTCCTGTCCATGTACACGGAGCTTCTAATCTTCTATCTAGTGTAATGCAAATGGACTGCTAAGTATCACTAGATATTTGAGCAATTCAAGAGAGAAAACAAACCAACCAACTAAGCAGCCAACCAAACAACCAACCAACCAAAAACCCAACTAGGAGTGAGAAATAGAGGAAATATTTTTTAAAAAGCAAAATATATATACAAAAGGCAAAATAAGAGAGAGAGAACATTTATGAAACAAAAAGAGAAGGCTACAAAATAGAAGTGTTCAGAGAAAAATAAAGACTTCTTGGAAATAAAAAATATTACAGAAGAAATTAAAAAGTCACAAGAAGGTTTAGGAAGATAAAGTAAAAATCATGTCTCAGAATAGAGAACAGGAAGAAAAAGAAATGAAAAAAAAGAGAAGAATTAATAAAAATTTACAGATCCTACTGTATAGCACAGGGAACTATATTCAATATCCTGTGATAAACCTAATGGAAGAGAATATAAAAAAGAATGCATATACATGTATAACTGAATCACTTTGCTGTACAGCAGAAATTAACACATTATAAATCAACTATACTTAAATAAAATAAATTTTAAAAAATTATAGGACCAGTCTGGGAGCCCAATATTAAGAAAAAATAGGAGTTTCAGAGTAAAGAAAACTAAATACAGAGGAGAAGAATTTACCATAGAAATGACACAAGAAAGTTTCCTAAAACTGGGTTCCAAGTTGATGGGGCCCACTAAGTATGCAGGATAAAAATGAAAAAAGGACAAATCACCTCGTTAGAAAATTTAATACTACTGGGAAAAATTAAAGCCTTGAAATCAGGGGATGGGGTGAGTAAAACGTAGAGGTTATATACAGAGAACCAGAAATTAGAATGGCATTGGACTCTCAAGAACAACACGAAAAATGGAGTCGTGCTCTCAAAACTCTACAGGAATATGGTGTCCACTCTAGAATCCCATACCCATCCAACAATTAAATATGAAGGTGGGGGGAAACACAGAGCTACCCATCCCTTTTCAGGAATTAATTGGGAGGTGTGCTCTGTTAAAACAAGAGAGAGAAACCAAGACAGAGGAAGATGTGGGATACAGAAAACATGGGCTCCAGAACAAGAAGAAGAAGGGAGTCCCCAGGAGGGTGGTGAAAGCACCTCCTAGAGAAATGTCGCCATGAAAAGATGAAGCCAATAAAATCCCTGATGAATGTATTGAGAGGAGATTGGCACTTCTGTTAGAGAGTTCTAGAATGAATTAATGGCAGGCATTATTAAAAACTGAACACATGAGAAAAAGAGACCATTCCAGAGACATCAAATAGTTGTAAAAGAAAGAAAATACAGTCATACAAGACTTAGCTCTGAATAGTATATACATGGGCATAATGTGTACACAGAATATCTGCTCTAACTAAACATTATGGCACCACCTCATTGGGAAGATGCGTGGAGAGAAAGCATATGTTGAAGTGGAGGGTGTAGAAGAGATCTAAATCCTCATTATCTTCCATAGGAAGAAGTCCATGGACAGTGTCTAAAACTGGAACATCAAGAAACAGTACGAGAGATGCATTGCTTAGAACACAGAGATAAGAGTCAGAAGGAAGAGCTCACACCATTGAAAGATCTTTCCCCTGGGAAGCAGAAATCTGGAGTAAAGAGGGGAGAGCCTTTCTATTTATTTTATGTTTTTGTACATTAAGCCTCGTGGTGCTATTTGACTGTTGAACTAGACACAAATTGTAACTTTGATGAAAACAAAAATTAAATTTATTTATTTTAACTTTGTTGAGGTCTAATTGATATATCAAATGCTGCTCACATGTCATGTACAAGTCTTGATGAATTGGGACATATGCAGTAAGTTTGGTGTGGCTAAACTTAAGGTTGAGGTTAGTGGAGGAGTGAGGTTCTAGAAACAAATGAATGGTTTGTTGTTGACTTTGGAAATCTGTTTCAATTCTATTTCTGGGCTACCATAATTTCTTTTCTTTTTTTTTAAAGATTTAATTTTATTTATTTTTGGCTGCATTGGGTCTTCGTTGCTGCGCGCGGGCTTTCTCTAGTTGTGGTGAGTAGGGGCTACTCTTTGTTGTGGTATGTGGGCTTCTCCTTACGGTGGCTTCTCTTGCTGTGGAGCATGGGCTCTAGGCGTGCAACCTTCAGTAGTTCTGGCACGTGGGCTTCGGTAGTTGTGACTTGTGGGCTCAGTAGTTGTGGCTCATGGGCTCTAGAGCATGGGCTCAGTTCTTGTGGTTCATGGGCTTAGCTGCTCTGAGGCATATGGGATCTTCCCGGACCAGGGGTCGAACCCGTGTCCCCTGAGTTGGCAGGTGGATTCTTATCCACTGCGCCCCCAGGGAAGTCCCTGGACTACCATAATTTCTTCGAGATTCCAGATAACAAAGGTGAAACAGGGTTGAATGGTTGAAATGGATAAAAAGTAGCACACGTAGGTGGCCAACTCAGGGTGCATTCAATAATAGTGAACCCTTCTGCTTTAGTTAATTATAGAAGAAACCCAGGACCACTGTTGGAAAAAATTCAAATACTACAAAACAAAAGTGAATGTCCCCCTGCCCTGGATACACACTGTCCTCCCCAGGTATCACACAGTTAACAATTTGTTATCTTATCACTTTTCTCCTTCTTTTTTCCTTCTTTTTTTCCTTTCTTCCGCCCTCCCTCCCTCCCTTCCTCCCTTCCTTCCTTCCTTTCTTTTTTCCAATCAGATGCCATTATTTAGAATGCACAGATTCTGTGCTCCCGATTATCCTATTACACTAAGTAAGATGTAGAAATATGACAAAGGTGTGAAAATGAGAAGAGTGAGATGAAGAGCTGTTTATAAAGCTAGTTCTGCCATGAACTATCCCAAACCACACTGACCCATTCCTCCCAGAGCAGGACTAAGGACCAAGGACCAGGCTGGGCTTGTTTCATATACCAAAACTCGGATTCTGTGTCAGTGGCAGAGAGGAAATGGCACAGACTCTCCTCCTCGTTCCTGGGGCTGGCACTCAAAGCACGAGAACCGTTTCCATGGGGACCGGGACACTAGAGATGTTCTCTGAATTACTCCTTGGGGCTCAGCGACAAACAGAAACATTTGCAGACAGAGGCCTAAATATAGCTGCATTCAGGTCGATTCATCAAGCCCAGGACTTGGCTGGAATGTGGCTTTGGAACAAATGCACTGAGTGTGACCCGATGATGTTTTCAATATTTTACAGTGTTTACATTAGAGGAAGTATCTCATGAAAATGTAGAAATGTGAGGGACACTTGGTTTTGTCCTCCTGGATGAGTGACCATCAGAGTACTGCCTGGGGATGGCAGGACTCAACTAAGAGATGCTTTCTTGGTCAGAAAGACCCCTCACTACATGGGTATTCTTTAAGAGGACCCAACGGGAAAATGTTCTCTCCCGATTGAGAGACAGACTATTGCCTGTGATTAGAAAAAAATATATAGGCATGCCCCCTACTTCCTCCTCCAGGATTCCTGGGGCTGAAAATTCTTCTCTACATTATTACACAGAATATTCTGCACTGTCCCAGATCCAAAGTTGCACCTGCAAATTTGCATTCCATCGCAACACTGTCAATTCACAGCACAGCCAGGTCCCTGCTGCCTACAAGGATGTACCTTCCTAAATCTATTCATTCAATAATTCACTGTGCCACTACTGAGTTCCAAGCAGAAGGCAGACAGATGCAGAAGAAAATGACAACAAAGGTTTCAAGGAGCTTCCATGCCAGTGGGGAGACAGATGACAAACAGCCCATCAATAGGCAATTTCAGATGGCAATAAATATCACAGATGAAATAAAACAAGGCAAGACCAGAATGAGAGGACGATGTAGGGGAGACATTAGCCGGGAGGTCAGAGGAGGCCCTTTGGAAGATTTGACCTTGGAAGTGAGATCTGAAGGAGCAGCAGATCAAGGGGAAGAGCTTTTCAGGTAGAGGGAACTACAAGTACAAAGGCTCAGAATCTCAACCATGCTCAGTGACTTAATGCTGAGGGAAGGAGCACAGAGAGATGAGGTCAGAGAGACAGGTGGGGATCAGGTCATCTAGGGCCTCACAGGCTGTGCTAAGAAGTTGGATGATATTCCTCAGAAGGAAGGTAAGCAATTGCCTTCCGTCACCACAGCCAATAGTCTGTCCAAGTATCCGCATAAGCGATTTTCCCTAAGCACTGTGTTTTAATGTGTACACATTGTGCCTCTTGTAAGAGAATAGAATTCTCTCTTCTTTTTGGCCACCAGGAAGCTCATCTTAGCTCTTTAGCTTTTACTGTTCCATTGCACTCTAAGGCTTTTTGAAATCCATCTTGGAATGAGGGTCACAGATGGTTAAGCACAAGTCTGATTCTCCTCCACACATGACTGCCATCTTCCTCCTGCGACAATAATTCTAAAAAGCATTTGTCTTCAGAGTTCATAGAGATTGGCTGCACTGTGACGTTCATGGGCCCTGGACATCTTTGCCTTTGTGGGTCCCCTTCTTTATTAAAAACAATGTTAAAAATGTCATTTAATGACTCTATTGGTATAAAGACAAATATATTAGTATCCTATATTAAAACATTTTCTTTGACCTACAAGTTCATTTTTTTCCCATCTGATTAAGAAATTCAAACTTTTTTGTGCGTTCTACTGTGTCTATTGGATAAGTTGGCCTTCAGCAGAGGTGAGGCTAGTTAAGAAAGTGAGGCAGAGACTGAAAATCACCCTCTGGCTTAGAAACTCGCCACTCTCCGAGGTGAGAAGCTGTTTTTTGAGTTTGCGAAGAGGGCATTTGCTGTGTTGGGTGGGGTGGAAGTGTGGAGGGAACATCTGTGTGAGGGTCAAGGGGGCCCAGGCTAGTCTTACCTCCTCCACCAAGCCCTGGATTGGTTCGAAGTTACTGGCCCATGGAGGACTTTAGACAAGTCCAGTCTGTCGAATGTGTGTCCTGGGGAGGCTGGGGAGATGCGGAAGGGGTCAGTTAGCACTGGCCAGTGTCTCTAAGGAGCCAATCTCAACTCCTTGCAGGGGGTCCCCTTCCCACCGTCATGAAAGTTTTCTCAAAATACAACTTAATTTTTTTTCATGATTTTTTTTTTTTTACCAACCAAAACAGCTATCATGTAAAAACCTATAATATTTACATATAATGAAAGAATCCTCATATTTGGAAAGGTTGAAAAATCTATTTCAAAGTGTTGCATGTTATTATTTAATTACGACCTTTTGAAACATAATAAGGCAATGGGAAGATGCTTTGGGAAGGGGCCACCTTCTCCTTCAACAGATTAAGCTTCCTAAACCATTAGGGGTGGGTAGAGTTGCCAGATTTAGCAAGTAAAAATACAGGACACCTAGTTAAATTTGAGTTTTTGATAAACGATGGACAATTTTTTAGAGTATGCCTCATGCAATATTTGCAATATCTGGCAACCTTCTTTGGGTCCAAAGGGGATTTGTGAGTGAAGGTCGAAAAGATCTGGTCATGGATGTGGAAGGGTTGAATCTCAGGGTACCTACACAGAACAAGTTTAATGAAAGAAGATAAGAGATAGATGAGCTAATATTTGTAAAGCCAACTTTTGAATAACATCAACCTATAGTTAAGTCAATGATTTCTAAACTCTCACACCCAGGGGACCTTGTTCAATTTTTCTCTGTTGATAGCCCATGGCTATCTGAATGTCAGCCCTTTAATCGGCACCCAGCTCTATGACTTCATCAACATCTTATCAGAGTTTCTGATGGCATGAGTCAACTGCTGATGATAAAGTCATTATTGACAGGGTCCCCTTAAATTGGTGTGCGTCCAACCAGAAACAGATTGAGGCAGCCTGTGTGGACTCACTTTGGGTATATAGACAGTCCCCACTGGGACATTCTCAAACACTGAATCTAGCTCTAGGACTTTGAGTGACCCCACTGAGGTTTCCAGTTTCATACTAGTGATTGGGGTCATCAATGACATAGAGCACTTAATATACTATAAATTAGATTACCCAACACCATGTGTTGGAATTATTTCCTTCCTACCTTTGAGTGACAAATTAATAAAGCCAAGCTTGCTTTCTTGTGGCTTAACAGAATGGACCAATTCTCTGTCCCTGCTTTGGGATGCCCCGTCAAAGCAGACGTGATGTGCTCAGGTACATGAGCAAGGGGACAGACTGGCACTTAGACAAACGTGGGGGCAGATTCAGAAACTCTCTTAATTAAATAACAATTATAACCAAGAAATAAGAATTAATTAGATAGAGAAAAATCTAGTGTCAGCATAAATAGCTTTAAACTGCAAAATAATCTTACTCCCAATTTAATTGCTTATGTAATTAGAGTTAATTGCAGAGTAGAGGTTTGGTTAACATAATAAAATCTTCTTTTTTTTTTTTTTTTTGTAAATAGTGATTAGGTAGTTAGCCAGAGCTGTTAAAATCGTTTGGATTTTAGAGGATGGTGAAAGGCCATGTTGTAGTGACTTGGCATGTGGGGTCTGGCAGCAGGCAGACCTCACTAGTTGGGTGATCTGGGGCAAGTCTTTGCATCCCTGAGTCCTGCTCTTCTCAGGAGCAAAAACTGAAGTGAAACTGCTCTCTTCTGCAAAGGATTTCCTCCTGGGAGTTAAATGAGGCCTGATGGGCAAAGTGCCTACTTGGTGCCTGGTGCATCGGAGGGAGTCTGTAAATGGTGGCTATAACAAAAGTCCCTTCTACTAAAGTTCTGCCCTTACACTTCACGCTTCCCTGTCTAACATCCACACCACGGTGGAGACCAGCAATATGGATGGATGGTTGAAACCATGTTGGCATTGTGAATTGTCCTTTGCCATCTCCTTTTCTTTGCACACTTCTTCCTCTGGGTAAATAAGTCATCTGTTGGTGGCTGTTTTTGTCATTGTTATGTTTGGTGAACTGCCCCATTCATTAGGAACCTTACTGTTGTCACATTTCATTGGACTTTCTCAGGAGATGGGCTGCCAACCACAGAACCAGGTAGGGACATCAAGCAGAAGAATTTCCTGCAGAGCTAAAGAGCTGAAAGAGGAAGCTGAGAATTTCCCCATCACCTGAGGTCCAAACCGAGGGGCACCAGCTGGCAGGTGGGTATGGAAGGCCTTCAGTATCCACTGGGTCAGCCAGCTAACTGTTGGTGGACATCATAATTATTCCCCTCTAATAGCACGAGAGGCACACTCCACATCTTCCTGACCTCTTCCTCACTCCTCCCCTGATTAGAGACTTTGGGATGTCAACCGATGTCTTGAAGTCAAAGACCACCAGGAATACACCTGTAGTTAAACAACTGGGGTTGGTTACTCATGAAGCAAGGGAGGGTGTATACCATGCGGATACATGGGGCATCTCAGTAAGCGGATGTTATAAAGGACTTATTAAAGGATTTGCGCTTGTGTTAGGTGATTTGGGGGAGAGTTTAGGAAACGGGGTTTTACTCTGAATTGGATACTTCATGGAAGTGAGGGTAATTCTATGATTGGGCATCTCCATAAATCTTATCCCTAGGGAAGGCAGACCAGAGCCAGGCTGATGCTGTCATTGGTAAAGAAGTAGCAGCCGCTCATGTTAGCAAGGAGAGAGGGATGTTTGGGATTTTGTGGTTTGGACAATGCTCATGTAATTGTCCTTGTTCAGACATGATTACAGAGGGCTCTTGTTTTTGTTTTGATAGTCATTGTGGTCACAGAGTGGCCTTGTCTTATAGTAATGTTCTGAGAAATTGTTTTCACATTGGACAGGAGAACACCCAGGCCCAGCTATGAGTACGTGGCCAGATACCAGATGCCAGAGGCTTTTCTTGCCCAGAAAAAACCGACCAAGTTCTGGGCTCTATATTTGAAGCTACCTCCCATCCGCAGAGAGAATCCATTCTAATTTACTCTCCACTATGTGGTGAGCTTTTTTTTTTTTTTTTTTTTGCGGTACGCGGGCCTCTCACCGCTGCGGCCTCTCCTGTCTTGGAGCACAGGCTCCGGACGCGCAGGCCCAGCGACCACGGCCCACGGGCCCAGCCGCTCCGCGGCATGTGGGATCTTCCCGGTCCGGGGCACGAACCTGCGTCCCCCGCATCGGCAGGCGGACTCCCAACCACTGCGCCGCCAGGGAAGCCCTATGTGGTGAGCTTTAACAGCAAGACTAAGGCCAACATTTTGGGTGGTTAAGTTTCAATTCAGAAGCAACTTTTTAGGAAACCTCTGGTGATCACATATCTAAAACCTTGTTTTTCAATCAGCTTTATCAGTAACAAAGCAGATAAATGTTTATCTCTTCCACCCATGCCTCATTTCTCAATTGGTTCCAAACTCCAGAAGAAAGAGAAAAGTGTTATATATTGATTCCCTCCAAAAACTCAACTGTGACCACTACAGATCCCTGATGGTAGCGTGTTGCCCAAAAGGCAAGGACCATCTTGGAAACTTCCATTGGCTAGAGGACCAGGTAACTTTGGTGCGGCCCCCTGTTGCTCAAAGTGTGTGTGACCTCTGGACCAGAGCGTCAGCGTCTCCTGGGAACTCTTTAGAAAAGCAAATTTTCTGACTCCACCCCAGACTTTCTGAATCAAAAATTCTGGGGTGGGGCTTAGCAGTCTGCACTAAGCAAACCCTCCAAGTGATGCTTATGCATGCTCAGGTTTGAGAACAGCTGGTATACAGGAAAGAGCATGGTATTGAGGGCCAGAAAACAGTCCCCAGCTCCGCCTCTGCCATTGTTAGCTGTGTGACCTTCCTTCAGAGAAGCCTCCATATTTTCACCTATAAGATGGAGGTAATCCCTAACTCCCAGGCTTCTGATGGAGGTGAGAATGGAAAATTCCTGTTCAGGAGCTATAGTAATGTAAATATCACCAGCATTTTGCTTTGATCCTTTGTGGCTCAGTCAGTCTCACTCTGGTTATAAGAATGTACCAAAAGTGCTTTTTTTTTTTAAGCAACAATCAGAGCAATTGATAGAAAGACAACTTAGCACTCTTGTTCCTCAGTAAGATTCTCAACTCATCCCTCCAATGTGTGTCTTTTGAAAATGGACACAAAAGTTCATTTAGTCCACAAAGCAGTGCATTTGGTTTGTCTAGTGAGTGCAGTGCAGACGGACAGGGTCTGGGGGAAAGCAGAGGCCATCAAGGTGGGTGGGGTCAGATTGCTGAGAGCCTTGTCCACTATTCCCAATAGCATGGGCTTTACCCTGATGAAAGTTAGGCAGGCAGGGCAGTCAATACCTGGCTCTGGGCACTGTTCAGTATGCAATAACAGAGCACTATCTGGTGTGGAGGTTTTGTTTTGTTTTGTTTTAATTGTGGTAAAATATATGTCAACATAAAAATTACTCTCTTTATTTTTAAGTGTATGGTTCACTAACATTGTTGTCCACTCAGTCTCCAGAGAAATTAGAACATTTGTACAGTGCTGATGAAAATGTAAGTAAAGCTCTATACTCATTAAATAATAACTCTCCATTGCCCCCTCACCCAGCCCCTAGCAAACACTATTCTACCTTCTGTCTCTATGATTTTGACTATTTTAAAGTGGGATCCACATAAGTAGAATTATAGTGTTTGTCTTTTATTATTGGCTATTTCACTCAGTATAATGTTCTCAAGGTTCATCCGTGTTGAAGCATATGACAGGATTTCATATGCTGAAATATGGAAGGCTGAATATTATTATTCCATTGAATGTACATCCCACATTTTGTTTATCTATTCATCCATCAATAGACCCTTAGGTTGTTTCCACCTTTTGGCTGTTGTGAATAACGCTGCTGTGAACATGGGTATATAAATATCTCTTTGAGCCTCTTCTTTCAATTCTTTTGGATATATATCCAGAAGTAGAATTGCAGATTCACAGGGTAATTCTGTTTTTAATTATTTGAGGAACCACCATACTGTTTTCATAACACCAGCACCATTTTACATTCCCATTAATGGTGCACAAGTATTCCAATTTCTCCACATTCTAGTGTGGCAGTTTTTGAGTTCCCCAAAGGCCTACAGGACAGAGAGAAGAGACTGCAAGGGAACATCAATGAGTAATGTCTCAACTAAGTCAAGTGTCTAAACTTTTCCTCCTAAGGAGTGAACAGATGAACTGGAATGGGAGCTCTTTGAAGGAAGGATCATATTTTATTTATCTTTGTATTCCCAGGACAGGGCCCAGCTCATGGCTCTCAATAAATGTTGAATGATTAAATTGAATGAGCAAACCTGTTTGTGCATTAGGTAATGGAGAAGAGTGTGGTCCATTTTCTCAGCTTACTTTGGAAGGGAT
Organism: Physeter macrocephalus; assembly: GCF_002837175.3. NCBI lineage: Eukaryota > Metazoa > Chordata > Mammalia > Artiodactyla > Physeteridae > Physeter > Physeter macrocephalus. Next base: position 6,040,367 of record NC_041215.1, on the reverse strand, counting down.
ATTATTCTACAGGACAGTTAGCATTCACCACTAAGTTCTGTGGGGCTCATCCTCGTAACTAGCAGAGGGCCAAGCAAATTGCAGCTGTCCACAGATGTTGGTGGAATGAATGCATCCACACGGTAACATCTTTTAAATGAAGGGCTTCTGTGAATCTCACTGCAAAAACAGATATATCCATCTCTAGGACCTGTGGAACATTGGAAGCTGCCCCCAACCTGCCTTTAACATGTAGCCAGGTGGAGACCCTGCTCCGCTCCATGGTTGTGGTAGATGCTTCCTGAGAATATATACCTTCTCCCTCTTCTCTGCCTTGACTTTTTTCCAGATATCTGAAATTTTCTGGTGGGGGCGGTGTTTGATAAGGCAGATGGGACCCATCTTCAACAGACACATCCGTCCCAATCCTGAGGGAAAAACCCAGGGATGCCTACTCCTCTGCACCCTTCTCACTACTCTCCTGCCTTGGAGATCTCTCCTTAGATTTGAAGAAAGCCTCCAAGAATACAAAGAAGGTCTGATCTCTATTATTCTGAATTTTCCTATTTGACCCCTCATTTGTAGCTTTCATGAGCTTTGGTGCCTTATGACAAGAAGCCTATTGATTGGGTTGAAGACAGAAGGGAAAACACTGGGATGGTTGGAAGGGTCCAGCCCTCACACTATTTGTGCATGTGCACATCTACCCCCCACCCCGTTAACTTATCCCCCACCAAATCTGCCTGATCCCCTGTAATAGAAGATTGTCATGGGTTCCACCATGCTTCATCTAAGGCAGATGCAATTAATGATTTCTCCTGGGACACAGCTCCATTGCAGGGTTTCCATCTCCACCCACTTCATACACCCCTCCTTTCCCACAGAAAGGGAACAGGGTTAAATGCTGGGGAGTATTTCTTTCAGCACGGTCACTCCAAAGGATAGCCTTGGCTGCGCTCAAGGCTTGGGCCTTTTGTGGCCCCTCCCCATCCCCCAGTTCTGTCCATCAAGCAGAACAATTTCTTACCTACCTTTCTCCCTCAGAGCTGTTATGTCAGAATTCCGTGATTATTTCTCTTTGGCATATTTCCCATAAAACCCAGTTAGGCAAGAGACGGTCTGTTGTTGACTGAATTGTTTCATCTTAATTATGGAGGCAAATAAATTTATAGGTTGAAGCCCTAACCCCCCACTGTGGCCGTATTTGTAGTAAGGAAGTGTTAAGGTTAAATAAGGTCATAAGAGTAGAGCCCTGATCTGATAAGATTACTGTCCTTATAAGAAAAGACACCAGAGGACTCATGTGTTCTCTTCTCCTTCTCTCTCTCTCTGCCATGTGAGTACACAGAGAGAAGACAGCATCTACAATCCAGGAACGGAGGCTTCACCAGGAACTAAATTGGCCAGCACCTTGATCTTGGACTTCCAGCCTCCAGAACTGTGAGAAATAAATTTCTGTTGTTTAAGGCACCCAGTCTGTGATATTTTGTTAAGGCAGCCTGAGCAAAGCAGTATACTCTGCTTCACAAAAGAAGGGGAGAGGCCTCCAGGCTAGCACCTTCACAAGGTCCTGTCCTCCCCAGCCCACCCACTGTCCAGGTCATCATAGCTGCAACCACACTCCCCATTCTTGTCTGCCTTCAAGGAGTCATACCTCCTGTCTGAGACCAGTGCCAGTCCATATAGGAATTTGTATAATTTAGAAAAAGGCAGCCCTTCTAGTCAGACACAGCCTCCCCCCACCTCGCCTCATGGACATATTTGAAAGAGAAAGATACTTTGTTGTAGACAGAACTCTGTGCTAGGACACACAGCTTGGAGAATAGAAAATGGTCTGGACTTTAATCCTGTCACTTCTTTGGTCAGTACCTAAAGCCCCCAACCTTTTTGGCACCAGGGACCGGTTTCATGGAAGACAATTTTTCTACAGGCCAGGGGTGGGTCATGGTTTCAGGATGATTCAAGTGCATTACATTTATTGTGCACTTTATTTCTATTATTATTACATTGCAATATATAATGAAATAACTATACAACTCACCATAATGCAGAATCAGGGGGAGCCCTGAGCTTGTTTTCACTTGCCACTCACTGATAGGGTTTTGATATGAGTCTGCAAGCAGTTGATTTATTATGGTCTCTGTGCAGTCAAACCTCTCTGCTAATGATAATCTGTATTTGCAGCCCCTCCCCAGCGCTAGCATCACTGCCTCAGCTTCACCTCAGATCCATCAGACATTAGATTCTCATAAGGAGTGTGCAACCTAGAGCCCTCACATGCGCAGTTCACAGTAGGGTTTGTGCTTCTATGAGATTCTAATGCCGCCACTGATCTGATGGGAGACGGAGCTCAGGTGGTAATGTGAGCAATGGGGAGCAGCTGTAAATACAGATGAATCTTCGCTCACTCTCCCTCAGCTTACCTCCTGGTGTTTGGCCTTGTTCCTAACAGGCCATGGACCGGTACTGGTCTGTGAACTGGAGGTTGCGAACCCCTGGCCTAAAGGACACATTTGTACATGGGAGTCTAAGTCTAATTACACCTACTTTCTTTTTTTGTTAATTTTTATTTTGTATTGGAGCATAGCTGATTTACAATGTGGTACTAGTTTCAGGTGTACAGCAAAGTGATTCATTTATACATATATACGTATCTATTCTTTTTTAAATTCTTTTCCCATTGAGGCTATTACAGAATGTTGAGCAGAGTTCCCTGTGCTATACAGCAGGTCCTTGTTGGTTATCTATTTTAAATATAGTAGTGTGTACAGGTCAATCCCAAACTCCCAATCTATTCCTCCCCTCTCCTACCTTCTGTGGGTCATTGTTTCATCAACTATCAGTGTCTTTCCCCTGTTCTTCCCCATACATTTTTGTAGTATTTAGTCCGTGTACATTTAATGTGATTACTGATATGCTTGGGTTTAAGTCCACCATCTTGCTATTTGTTTTCTATTGTTCCTCTATTCCAACATTCATGCTTTTGGGGGGATTAATTAATATTTTTAAAAGTTTATGTTATTTCCTGTTGTCCATACCACTTTGCAATATTTTTTTCATGGGTGCTCCATGAATTATAATATGAATCTTTAACTTCTCACAGCATAATTAAAATTAACATACCATTTCAATAAAACATAAGAATCTTCAAATGTATAATTGCATTTACTGTCCCCATCCCTGGGGCAGTATGCTGTTGTATATTTTTTCCTCATACATTGTAAACTCTACAATAACATTAATATTATTATTTTTTACTTAAAATGTTTTTACTTAAACTGTTTATTGTCTTTTAAAGAAATTAAGAGAAGGAAAAGAGCTAGTGTTTTAGACTCACCCATATATTTACCACTTCTGATGTAGTTCATTCCTTTCTGAGATTTTAGTTTCCATCTCGTGTCAGTTCCCTTCATTCTGGAAAACTTGCTTTAGTATCTCCTATAGCGAAGTTCTGCTGGAGACAAATTCTTTTAGAGTTTGCTTATTTTAAAATGTCCTTATTTTACCTTCATTTTGAAGGATATTTTAATTGGATATGATATTCTGGGTTAACTTATTTTTTCTTTCAGTGTTTTAAAAATGCTATCCAGTTGTCCTCTGTTGCTTCTGATAGAAGTCAGTCATTATCCATTTGCTGTTCTCCTATTTCTAATGTGTCTTTTCCCCTCTGGGTACTTTTTAAAAATTTCTCTCTCTTTTGTTCTTAGCAGTTTGATATTATGTGTGTAGATGTGCTTTTTTGTTTTTATATGTCTTCAGTTTTACTGAGATTTTTGGATCTTTAGGTTCATGTTTTCACCAAATGTGGGAATTGCTATATTGGGAATCTTCTTGGAGTATTTCTTCTGCCCACTGTCTCTTTCTCCTGTCCTCTGTGGCTCCAATTACACATATGTCAGACCAATTGATATGGCCCTATAAGTCACTGAGTCTTTGTTTAAGTCAGTTAACAACAATAAAAAGTTTTCAATCATTTTCCTCTCATCCTTGTCTGCTAATTGCAAAAGAAAGGACATGTGTCATTTCTACTCATTTTTGTTGAGCTAAGACAAGTGACATGTCCAATGACCAACTCCAGGGGATAGGGAGGTATAATCCTATCTTGTGCCCTAAAGATGGAAAATCAGTGTCTCTTTGTATTGACTGGTTTTTCTTCTTGACTGTGAGTCACATTTTCCTGCCCCTTTGCATATCCAACAAGTTCCTACTGTTTTCTGGACATTGTAGTTGATACATCATAGGGAGACTGGATGATGTTTTTCATTTTTAAGGAATGCAGGCTTTGCTTTGGCATGCAGTGAAAGAACTAGCAGATCCCAATGGTTCTGTCAAGCTTGACTTTATTCTTCGGCTTTGTCTGTAGTCCTACGATGTGGCCCTTACATTAGGACCTTATAAGACATGTCCTTTCTGAGCATCCCCATTGACTATGTGGGGTGATCATGAGACCTTGTGGAATCTTGCCTATCTGTGAGCAGTCTAGTCCTTGGCCAGGGGAACTCTACGGCAGATTTTGGGGTCTTCCCTCTGGCCAGCAAATTCCAGTCACTTCAGTAGCATGAAACTCTGATCTTTACCACCTCAGTTCAGTGAGGTTGTCTTGCTCTTCTGGTCCCACCACAATGCACAGTGGCCCAGAAAGTGATCCCAGGCAAAAAGCCCAGGCAAACATGGGAACTTACAGTGTGTGCATGTTTCCTTTTCTCAAGGATCCCAGTCTTGGCTTTCCTGTTGTAAGGTCTGAAACAGTCACTTCATGTGTTTTGTACAACTTTATGTTAGTAGCAGGAAGTATCTGTTACTCTGTCATGGCCACAAATGGAAGTTTCCTCCTTCCTCTTCTTGATGTCATATCCAATAAGTCACTAAATCTGTAAGTTTGTAGTGCTGTTTACCAATATTTCTGGTTTTCCACCTTTAGGGAACAAGGCAGGATTATACCTCCTGATCCCCTTGAGTTGGTCAAGGGCCATGTCACTTATCTTGGTTAAACAAAAGTGAGTATGAATGACATGTGTTCTTTCTGGATGGAAGCTTTTAAAAGTCAGTGTGCATTTCACCATATTGCTATCCCTGCTACATGATTGGTTATATGACAGAGGGTGGAAAGTCTATTAACCTCTAAATGAATATTTTGCTACCATATGATACAACAATATCACTTCTGGGTATTTATCCAAAGAAAATGAAAACATTAATTTGAAAAGATATATGTTATCTCTATGTTCACTGCAGCACTCTGTACAATATCCAAGATATAGAAGCAACCTAAGTGTCTATAAGTGTCTGTTGATACATGGATAAAGATATATATATATGACACATATATATGTATGTATATGTGAATGAATAATATTCAACCATAAAAAAGAATGAAATCTTGCCATTTGCAATAACATGGATGGATCTGGAGGGTATTATGCTGAGTGAAATAAGTCAGACAGAGAAAAATAAATGCTGTCTGATTTCACTTATATGTGGAATCTAAAAAACAAATGAACAAACAAAACAAAAGATAAACAGACTCACAGATAAAGAGAACAAACTGGTGGTTCCCAGAGGGGAGGAAGGTTGGGGGATAGATGAAATAGGTGAAGGGGATTAAGGGGTACAAACTTCCAACTATAAAATAAATACATCATGGGGATGTAACATGCATATAGGGAACATAGTCACTGAGGTTGTAACAAATTTGTATGATGATGGATGGTAACTGGTCTTATTATGGTGATCATTTTATAATGTGTAAAAATATTTAATCACGATGTTGTACATCTGAAACTAATATAGTATTGTATGTTAATTATAACTCAATAAAAAAAAAAAAACAAATGAATATGATGCAGAACAGAATCCCCTAAAAACCTGAGATGGACTGTAGATAGTATTGTGTGTTAATTATAACTCAATAAAAAAAAAAACAAATGAATATGATGCAGAACAGAATCCCCTAAAAACCTGAGATGGACTGTAGTGTGAGAAGTAAATTTTTTTAAAGCTACTGGGATTTGGAGGATTGCTTGTCACTACAACAAAACCTAGACTATTCTTACTAATAAAACAATTCCGTCATCTCTAGTTCTCAAATTTCTATCAACACATTTCTTCTTCTTCATCCCCATATAACCCTCTTCATCTACCACCTAGACCTCCTCCAATGTCTCCACCTACTTCCCATTTTTATAAGGGCCATCAGTGACTGTTCTTAAACGAAATCTTGTTATATTATCCCTGTCTAGTTACAAATCCAGGATGTCTCCCCACTGCCCAAAAACATTTTGCCCTGGCGTTGAAGACTCATCACTATCTGGCTTCAGTACCATTTCAGCCTCAGGTCCAGCAAACCAACCTATCCTCTGCCTCAATAATGTGGAATAATTGTCTCTTCCTTAAACACGGATGCCCTTTCACCTCACTGTGCTTTGGTGCCTGTTGTTCCTATTGCCAGAAATGCTGTTCCCTCTAGTTTTCTTCTTGGCAAATTTTTCTCTCAAGATCCAGTTCAGATATCATCTACACTGTGACGTTCTCCCTCTCCCTGACCCCTCCCTCAGCTTATGAAATTAGTCAGTCAATCTGCTCTCTTATTGTCTTCATATTTTATGATATCAGAGGTTTTTACTGGATGCATTGGCTGAACCTAGTCCTCTTCTGTATTACATTTGGCCTGCACACTGATTGTTAAAAAATGGAATTACCTGGCAAAATGTCAGTATTAGGAACTGTCACACATACACACAACTACATTTGGGTTCCTTTTCAAAAATCAGAGGCTCTGGACATCCTGGGCTGCTTTACTGCATGGCAACAATCAGGTAGAGCCGAGTTCCTGGTTCCCCTTTCAGATGGGGCACATGCAGTCTGATTCGCAGGTCATCCCACTTGGTTCATTTCATACACTTGCACGAGCCTGCCCAGTCCCCCTGGGAGCTGGGTTAGCAACTTCTGAAATACGGTGACCTGTTTACATGTCTGTCTTCAACTTCACAAGATTGTTAACTCCTGGAAGGTGGAATTGTGTTTTATTCATGTCTGTAACCCTTCTGGATCTATTATAGTAAGCGGTACTTAGTAGGTGCGTGCACACACCCACATGAGCATGCACACACACACACATACACACATAAAATTTACCAGAAGCAAGGGTAATCATTGTCCTCACAGACTACACTTTCCAAAAATGGGCCCCTCTCAGTCATCTTGAATATGTCAATGTAACTGTTATTAATCCTATAATGAAAGAATATTCATTTCATGAATAGAAGAATAGAGGTAGAGGAAGCAATGTAAAAACTAAACATTTAGGAAACATTTAGAGGATGCTCCAAGAGTATTGTCTTTTTTTTTTTTTTTGACACTATTTATCCAACACCGAATGTTGCAATGATCCAGGCTCTTAGGTACATCCTAATGGCAGAATGTACCCATATCACTCTTCAAGTCTGTTTCTCTCTCTTTCTCTCTGTTTATCTTTCATATCCACATAGCTGCCTACTTACCTGTGTGTGTCCATGGACATATATACCTGACCTTCTCAAGTTCCCCAAATCAGCATTTGCCTGACTTTGTGTATCATCTAAGGTTATTCACACAGTGGAGAAGGAAGGTGAAAGACAGTTTATGAGTCAAGTGAATTTTTCACCTTTTTTGGGCACAAAAAAGAAAAAACCTAAAAACAACCTTCACATGCCTAAACACAGAGTCTATACTCTGTGGGGAAGTCTTTTGGGATATCAGGCACTTGGGTGACAGAATCCAATGCACCGACTTGCCTGCCATGCTATTAATGTGGGTACTGTTTGGTTGTTATTAAAGTTCACTTTAAATAACACCCGAATTTTTTTAATTACTCACTTTTGCCTGTCTGGATTTGAAGTCATGGAGAAAAAGGAGACAGCAGCAGTTGTTTTTTTTTTTTTTTTTTTTGGTTGGTTTTTTTTTTAAAATCTCAGAATGTATTTTTATCTTTCTTCTGGAGCCATTTCCTCCCGGGTGTTGTGTGAAGTGTTACATAATGAAATGATCATAAGATGGCATTTTCCCCTCTTTAGGCTTCAGGGGATACAAGACTTCACAAACAAGACAGATTAAGTGCACCTTTAATGGTCAAAATGATATTTCAAATAAGCAAAAGCTCCTAAACGAGAACAAATAATAAAGGCTTGCAGGTCTCAGAGGCATATTTTTTTTCATTTTTTAAAAATTGTGTTAAAAAACATATAAACATAAAATTTACCACCTTAACCATTTTAAAGTATACAGTTCCATGATACTAAGTTCCTTCACATTGTTGTACAACCATCACCACCACCATCCATCTCCAGAACTCTTTCATCTTGCAAAACTGAAACTCTATACCCATTAAACACAACATCCCATTCCCTTCTCTCCCAGCCCCTGGCAAACTACCATTTTACTTTCTGCCTCTGATTTTGACTGCTCTAGGTATCCCATCTAAGTGGAATCATGCAGTATTTGCCTTTGTGTGACCAGCTTATTTCACTTAGCATAATGTCCTCAAGGTTCATCCATGTTGTAACATGTGTCAGAATGTCCTTCTTTTTTAAGGCTAAATAATATTCATATTCAATGTATTGAATTCAATATGTATATACCACATTTTGCTTATCCATTCATCTGTCGATGGACACTTAGGTTGCTTCCATCTTTTAGCAATTGTGCATAATTCTATTATGTACAGACATACAAATATCTCTTTGAGTCCCTGCTTTCAATTCTTCTGGGTATATACCCAGAAGTGGAATTGCTGGATCATATGATAGGTCTATTTTTAACTTTTTGAGGAACCGCCGTACTGTTTTCCACAGCAGCTGTACGATTTTGTATTCCCACCAATAATGCACAAGGGCTCCAATATCATTTTCTCTCTGTCTTTTTTTTTTGATAGCAGCCATCCTAAAGGGTGTGAAGTGGTATCTGATTGTGATTTTGATTTGTGTTTCCCTAATGATTAGTGACGTTGAGCATCTTTTCATGTGCTTATTGTTCATTTGTATGTCTTCTTTGGAAAATGTCTATTCAAGTCTTTTGTCAAAGGCATACTTTTTGTGATGCAGTCCCCACTTTGGGGTAGGAGGGTCAGAGGAGAAGGAGATTAAGGGGTGTTAGACACTGCACTTGTTATGTGCCAGGTCCCATACCCGGCTTCATGATAAGATCATTAGCAGTGAGAAAAGAGAGGGACACTCCAGAGAGGGAGCATCCTCAAGGCAGGTGCAGATAACAATTCAAATGGGATCCCAGCGACAGACACATGAACATCTCCTGGAGGCTGGGGGCCTGCCAAGAAGGAGATAGATGGGGTGGGGGACAGGAGTCCAGCAAAGGGGCAAACTCCCTGCAGGGTGGGTTCTGCAGACAGTTGCAACAATGGGTAAGAGCAAAGTCCTTCTATGTCTGCACTGGACTCCAGTGTCACCGTTTACTACCTGTTTGACCTTGAGCAAGTCACCTAACCTTTGTAAACCTCCATTTATTCATCTGTAAAACAGGAATTATAATGCCCACAGCACAGGGTAGTTTAGAGAACTAAATGAGATATGTCATCTAATAGTAGATGCCAGGGGAAGGGTAGCTTTGCTTATTGTTTTCCAGAACTCTGGGTTTCTAAGAACTACAAGTTCAGGTCAGTCAGACTCCAAATATTTTGTTATTTCCACTCTAACCCACAGAAAATGTATAATATCCATGGAATGTAAGTGAATACAGCTATTCAGTACAGGCTCAAAATTTCCCATGGGAGAATGGCTTTCCTACATTTTGCTGTTATTACAGTGCAGCCCAAGGAATTGTGATCCCAGGTGTATCTGCCTCGAAGATCATCTGAATCAATGGCTTCAATGAAACTGAGCCAAGGGAAAAACCTAACCTTTCCAGAGCAATTGCTATATGCCAGGTGCTGTGCCAGGCCCCTGTACATGTGATCTCATTATGACTCCCAACCTCCTATAAGGTAAGGAATTTTACTTCCATTTTACAGATGAGAAAACTGAGACTCAGACAGGGATCAACTTGTAAAAGGTCAACAGAGCATAGATAGTGGGACCAGGATTTCAATTTTGGTTGGCCTTGACTCTGAAACCCCTGACCCTCCCATTATTCTATCTTATACATTAGGCAAATAATACTTTAGGGTTTATATTAGACATTTTTAGGGATTTGGGACTATTTTGGCATTTGGTGTCATGATTAGGCTATGGGGCTTAGATGGCATCCATTTCTCTTTCTATCTTCCTCTGTTCTTCCCTGTCTTTTTAAATATCCCTTTCTCTAATTTAAAATTTCTTTCCTCTTACTAATTAAACTTGAAACCTTTTGCACAGCAAAGGAAAACAACAACAAAACAAAAAGACAACGTACAGAATGGGAGAAAATATTTGCAAATGATATGACCGATAAAGGATTACTATATATATTATAATATATATTACTATATATTATACTATATATAAACAGTTCATACAACTTAACATAAAAAAATGATTAAAAAATGGGCAGAAGAACTGAATAGGCGTTTTTTCAAAGAGAACAACATACAGATGGCCAACAGGCACATGAAAACATGCTCTACATTGCTAATCATCAGAGAAATGCAAATTAAAACCACAAGGAGATATTACCTCACACCTGTCAGAATGACTATCATCAAAAAGAATACAAATAACAAATGTTGGCAAGGATGTAGAGAAATGGGAACCCTTGTACACTGTTGGTGGGAATGTAAATTGGTGCAACCACTGTGGAAAACAGTATGGAGGTTTCTCAAAAAACTAAAAAACAGAACTACTATATGACCCAGCAATTCCACTCCTGGGTATATATCGGAAGAAAACAAAAGCACTAATTCAAAAAGGTACATACACCCCAATGTTCCTAGTAGCACTATTTACAATTGTCAAGATATGGAAGCAACCTAAGTGTCCATCAAAAGATGAAAGCATGGGCTTCCCTGGTGATGCAGTGGTTGCGCGTCCGCCTGCCGATGCAGGGGAACCGGGTTCGCACCCTGATATCTGAAGAAAACAAAAGCACTAATTCAAAAAGGTACATACACCCCAATGTTCCTAGCAGCACTATTTACAATTGTCAAGATATGGAAGCAACCTAAGTGTCCATCAAAAGATGAAGATGAATGGATGAAGAAGATGTGGTATACATATACAATGAAATACTACTCAACCGTAAAAAAGAACAAAATTTTGCCATTTACAGTTACATGGATGGACTTGGAGGGCACTATGCTAAGTACATCAGACAGAGAAAGACAAATAGTGTACAATATCACTAATGTGTGGAATCTAAAAATTACAACAAACTAGTGAATATAACAAAAAGAAGCAGACTCACAAATATAGAGAACAAAAAATTGAATACCAGTGGGGGTGGGGAGGACAATACAGCAGTCAGGGGGAGTGGGAGGCAAAAGCTATTGTGTGTAAGATTGGCTCAAGGATGTATTGTACAAAATGGGAACATAGCCAATATTTTGTAATAACTGTAAATAGAAAGTAACCATTAAAAATTGTATAAACATTTAAAATAAAATTTAAAAAAATTCTTCTATCCTTATAAACCTATTTTCCCTGGATCTCCACGTTCAGTTGGAGGGAGTACCCAAGAGGGATTTGGATTTTGCATTCGTACACATGGTCCCTGGAGGGCTGCACCTGTGATCAGACTTAGCTTCTCTGCCTGCTGAACTGGCCGCATACAACTGGAAGGTGATGGCTCTTCCTCTTCTGAGTGTCAAGAGAAGCAAAAACCTAGAGTGAGAAATGACTGGGAGCTTTCAGATTCCTTTGGGAGTTGACAGAAGAGACAGGGGTGAAGAGAAGAGTGGAAAGGGGCAAGTGAGGATCGGGTGTGGGGAAAAGACAGGCATAGTGCTGGGGGTCGAGATCATCAAATTCCTCAACTCTTCCCTGTTCTCTGATGGTGTTCCATTTCCCTAGAGCTGCCAAAGGTCCACTGTGCTTGCTGATGGCCAAAGCTCACACACTCAAATGTCTAAAGAGCCTGGCAAAGTAACCCAAATCAGTGATGTGGACCAAATGATCAAATGCATCTATTTACTTTCACTGCACTATGGCTGATTTTACTGGCACTCAAACACGAACCTTGCAGTGATTTCACTGCCTTTTCTGTCCAATAAGCTTTTCATCACACATCTTTCCCATATATTGTATATAATTTTAACCGTTTGTTTTTTGATGGTGTCATCAGTTGTATTCTTTCAATACAGCCTTCAATATAGTCTTTCAATACAGACTCACTTTAGTTGCATATTAAACTCATAAGAATGTTTTTAACTTCCACCAAAAAAAGTGTTCTCTCCAGTTTTTCTTGAAACACATGGCCCTTTTTTCTCAACAGTTTGGTTTTCCTCTTTTGAGAGAGGTGTGGGTATAGAGAAATATTCCTCTTCCAAAAGCAAAGCACCAGTGCCAGTGAGAAATAGCCACTGTGACTTGGGTTAGGGGTCAGGGAGAAAATAAGGATTTGGTGCTTGCTATGGAGACATGCTTTTCTACAGGTGACATCTGCCTCTCAGCTACACCTGAAGGCTGCCAGGTGGGAATGCTGGTCCAGTATGGCCAGATCTTCTGATTTTTCCTTCTTTTAATTTTTAGAAAATATTTTATTTTATTTTATTTTTTTATGCAACAGGTTCTCCTTTGTTATCTATTTTATACATATTAGTATATATATGTCAATCCCAATCTCCCAATTCATCCCACCACCACCACCCCCCACCCTGCTGCTTGTTCCCTACATCTGTGTCTCTATTTCTGCCTTACAAACCAGTTCATCTGTAACATTTTTCTAGATTCCACATATATGCGTTAATATACAATTTTGTTTTTCTCTTTCTGACTTACTTCACTCTGTATGACAGTCTCTAGGTCCATCCACATCTTTACAAAGGACCTAATTTCATTCCCTTTTAAGGCTAAGTAATATTCCATTGTATATATGTACTACATCTTCTTTATCCATTCGTCTGTCGATGGGCATTTAGGTTGCTTCCATGACCTGGCTATTGTAAATAGTGCTGCAATGAACATTGTGGTGCATGTGTCTTTTTGAATTATGGTATTCTCAGGGTATATGCCCAGTAGTGGGATTGCTGGGTCATATGGTAATTCCAT